>NC_135504.1:18944729-19209729 GCF_052857255.1 Amblyomma americanum
TGAAGCGGTAATGCTGCGGCTTATTGAATAATGAAGGCTGGAATGACACTGTTTTATAATAATTTAAGTTGAAGACGTGCAGTCTACAACCATGAGAACGCTTACGAGGCTATCTATCGCCATGCTACGAGAACGAAAAGTGAAATACTGCGATGCTGAAACGCCCAGCAATCAGTTGTTTGTGCGTCCGCCATGTGGCGCTACAATCGCTAATCTGAGACGACCTCTACTGTTTGCAAACCACTTTAGATACGTGAGCCTCCATCCAGTGTCCACTGCCGGCCTAATATCTCCAAGGGCGGGACGTAAAGGCGGGCCCTAGCTCTGTTCACATGACAACTCCCGCCCGCCACATACCCCGCCCATATCTTTTTGAGCTCCTTCGAGATCGGAGGTTCCCCCATGGCACATTTATCGGGGCAAACAGATTCGAGCGACGCAAGCCGGACGGGTTATCATGTCCGAGACAGAATGCTTGGAAACGACCCTTGGAAGATTGGTACACTTTTCGCGCCAGTTGCATTTACGCGATAGCTGCCTCGAACATAGTACTTAGCGCAAGGCCGTCTTTGAGCGCATCCTGGTAATCGGTTGTGAAGCGGTGTCTCTGTGCTCACCATTCCCGTTCAATATAGGGAGATATAAGCCTTTTTTTATGCGCAGAAAATGTCGCAGCTGCCCTTAGGTGTAAATGTATACGCTACGACATCAATGGGGAGGCAACCAGAAGGTTATACAGGGCGTTTCATTTTATTTAATACAGCTTTGGGTTAAAAGCAGAATTTAGGAAGTTGATTAGAACGTACTCGGTAAATAATCAATTAGTAGTCGCAAATATGATCGAACAAGATGTTGCAGGTGACTCAATTTCAGAGGTGATATTGTGTACGTTTTATATAATTTCAGCGGGACACTTGCTTTAAATAAAACGGAGCGCACTTCCTTCTGCAACTTCCGTGACCTCTCCTGAACTCTAAACTTTCGTGACGTGCACTGTAACCCGAGATTTTCACGAGGGTTTATATATTATCCTCAGCAGCAAACAGGCCCATTGCAACTCAAAGGCTTCTCTAATCGACCTCTGACGAGCCCTGTACTTCTGCGAATGTCGACACCGAAAGAAGTCACAGCAACAACGCCCAGAGAATAGACCTGGCGTTTCAATACTTCGAACGCGCAATACAGTGCAGACTTTTGCACAACACGGGGGACGTGTTGCTTGGAGGATTGTCATGAAACAACTCTTTTTTAATGAATTTTTTCTCGGCGTTTTCTTTGTGTGTGTGTGTGTGGGGGGGGGGGGGGGGTCTCGCGTATCCGTAGCAATGTTTGGGTATAATAGATCACTGCCATGGTTGCTTGGTCGACACGTAATCAGCGCGCCATGCACAACTAGTGCTTAAAATTTCCGCCACGATCTTTCTCGCTCAATATGCTTCCACACATTTCTGCCTTGCATGCTGCCGAAATCACAGGGGTAGACCTTCGGTCAGCAACCGTCCCTAAAAGCAGCTTTTATCAGCGTTCATCACGGCTAGCATATCATGACAACAATCCTCCAGGGTTGAGTTCATTTCAGGACTCACGATTTTGGGCCCCAGTCACCTTATGGTCATAGCCGTATGCCTTGCACTTTGGAGCGCATTTCCTCAGCAGTCATAACTATCCGACGGACATGTGGGTCGTCTTCGAAGAGCTCCCTGCCATGCCTACACAAAGCCGACTTTCCTTTGTCAGTCGCACAGAGACGACTGTCACGTGATTTGTAACCTTTACCCAGGATGATGCAATTACCTGCAACATTGCAACACCTCCTCTTTACTGCAACCTACTTCACCTTAGAACTTGTCGAACGCGGTTACAATCGGATACAACTCAAGGACGAAGCAGCTTCTCCCCGTCCAAGGATCTCCTTTCCAGCCAATGGCGTCGGCCGATTCTCATGAACCTGCTAGGGTGACAATGCAGGGAGTGTCAGATAGGAAGGGATAGTCCCCTCCCTCCATAGCCGGAGATAGTCCACTCCCTGCATTGTTACTTTAGCAGATTCATGAGAATCTGCCGACGCCATTGGCTGGAAGGTAGTCCTTTGACGGGGAAAAGACGTTTCGCTCTTGAGTTGTATCCGACAACAGTAGGTCGATTAAACAGTTTTGTATTGCACCAGGGGCGGATTTGATGGACAACTCTAGTATGGGGGTGGTTAGAGGGAGGAGGGGTTCCTAAATCCGTGCCTGTTTGGCGCAATAAAAAATACGCAGTTATTTCGATCATATAATTCTTCAGCCGATGTCCCACGTCATGTCACGCCATTTGCTGCCTGAAGATACTGAATGGATAACCAAACGTGGTCTGTTTGTTCAGCTGTTCCTCACGTGCCGCTACTTGAGATGCATTTCCGCAATCGCCGATTGATACTGTGTAACCGCACGGCCCACTGAAGCGTCATGTTTTTGTCCTCGGAACGATAACGGAATCTTTTTCGGTTGCCGTCGCGCTATCAGCTGCCGAGAGGCCTTTCTGGAAAAAAATATGAGAGATGAGTTTGTGGAAGCGGATCGAGTGGAAGGAAAGAATCGCAAAAGATTAAAAAAAATAACAAGCGGGAGATGATAAACTTTCCCGGGACAGTATCGCTTACCGAGAAAAGGCTGTGGCAAAGATATCTTTCGAGTACTCTAGCACTCAATCCGAAGGTCGCGTACGTAGGCGCCGCGGGCTCAGTATCTATCTGCCGGCAAACATACGAGTGTGCAACCACGAAGAGCTCACTGTGACTCGGCAGGCGGCCTAATTTTTTATCCTTTGTTATTTGCTGCACTTTGTCGCCCTCTTTCGAAAGAAATATCTCTTTTTTCGACTCCCATTGCCGGCTAGTTCGCTTGAACATGTTTACCAACAGCAGCCTTTCTGGGGCGCACACACACGCACACACACACATGCAATCATCACTTACAAAAATTTCTTTAGACAGTTTATAGACAGTCCATAGACTCCTGTCTATAAAGGGTATAGACCCTCTATATACAAACCCAAGAGAAGAGTCTGCAGGTAATACAAATCCTATAGACAGTCTACAGGCAACCGATATATTTATGACCATATGTTTTTAGTAGACTTTTGTCTATAGACAGTCTACAGACTATGAATAGTCAAAATAAATATCAATAGGAAGCCTATAGAGTCTATAAGAAGTCTATAGACTGCATAAAGACCATTCTTGCAAGGGATCATCGTCATCATCAGCCCAGCTGCGTCCGCATGCTGGGCAAAGGCCCCACCCTCATTCCTCCTATAGTTGGATGCAACTCAAGGACGAAGCGGCTTTTCCCCCCTAAAAGGACACCCTTCCAGCCAATGGCGTCGGCCGACTCTCATGAGCCTGCCAGCCGGACAATTCAGGCAGCGACCGATGAAAAGGGATAGCCCACTGGGGGATAGTACCCGCCCTGCCATGTCGCGCCGCTTCTGGAATTGTCACGCTGGCAGGTTCATGAGAATTGGCCGACGCCATTGGCTGGAAGGGGATCCTTTAACGGACAGAAGCTGCTTCGCTCTTGAGTTGTATGCGATTGTAACCGCCTTCGACTAGTTCTAACGTCAAGTAGGTTGCAGTAAAGAGGGGGTGTTTCACGTAATTGCATCATCCTGGATTAAGGCAACAAATCACATGCTGCTACGTTCTTGAGTTGTCTCCAACTGTAGTTAACCCTGTCCTGTGCCAGCTGCGGCCACCTTACGCCCGCAAGCTTTCTCATCTCATTCGCTCACCTGACCATCTGACGGGCCCTGTCTTTCCATGCGCCCTCTTTTACGAGGAAGCACCTCTGCGTTACCCTTACGGATCATCAGTAATGTTTTCTCAGCGCTGCATGTTTATTTCACATTAATGTACTTATCGTTTTTGTTTAATAAACGATATGTTATTTCTTTATGTCCTGCACGCATACAAACACCTATATAAGCAACCGTGCGAGAACTGGACGATAGGGTTGCTCATTTTTGTCTATAACATGCTACGCATTGGCTACGGAGGACAAAAAACACGTGGACGTCTGAACAAACGAAGCGTATGCTCAAGGCTCATTTATGTAGTACCGAAAATGTTTTTTCTCCGTCGTACGACGAACAGGTCTGGAAAACGGTAACAAAGAAAACGTCTGCATGCCTGTTCGTTTGTACAGTCGTCCACGTGTCTCCGCTTGTCCTGTAGCAAGTGTGGAGCGTTAATTTTTCAAATCTCCCGCTCTTTCTGCACTTATGCGCATAGATCTGTGAAGTGCATGTGAAAGATGTCTCTTGAAAATGATAGGTGTCAAGAGAAAAGCATCGTCATCGAGTCGAAGGCACTCCACAAGCAATGTCGGTTCATTAAGGCGGTATAGATGTACCGAGCAAACACAGAAACAAAGGCAATGGACACAATGAAACAGCGGGATAGAATTTACCAGGACACGGCGCAGTATACAAGGCACACGTTCCTCAAATGCTTTAAGAGCAGCCCAGTTATGCTGACGGCTGTGGCAGGAAGAAACAGACACCATGTCTTTCTCTCTCTCTCTCTCTCTCTCTGTGTGTGTGTGTGTGTGCGTGTGTGTGTGTGTGTGCGTGTGCGTGCGTGCGTGCGTGTGTGCGTGCGTTTGTGTGTGTGTGCGCGCGCGCACGTGTGTGTGTGTGTGTGTGTGTGTGTGTGTGTGTGTGTGTGTGTGTGTGTGTGTGTGTGTGTGTGTGTGTGTGTGTGTGTGTGTGTGTGTGTGTGTGTGTGTGTGTGTGCGTGCGTGCGCATGCACGATAACAATAATAATAATAATGGTGGTGGTGGTGGTGATAATAATTGGTTTTTGGGGAAGGAAATGGCGCAGTATCTGTCTCATATACCGTTGGACACCTGAGCCGCGCCGTAAGAGAAGGGATAAAGGAGGGAGTGAAAGAAGAAAGGAAGAAGGGGTGTGCCGTAGTGGAGGGCTCCGGAATAATTTCGACCACCTGGGGATCTTTAACGTGCACTGACATCGCACAGCACACGGGCGCCTTAGCGTTTTGCCTCCATACGCTAAGGCGCCCCTGTGATGTGCGATGTCAGTAACCTCGATACAGTGTAGCATTATACATGTCAGTTTAAAAGAAAAAAAAAATGATCGCATTCATCAAATGCATCAGCTTCTATGGGAGACACCGCTCTGACATGCATATGCGCCCTGAAGGCAGGAGGAGTCAACCAACTTGTGGAGGGCCTTCAGCGAGTCCCGTGGCGGCTTGCCGCTCTGCCATCGGCGGAGTGACACGTAAATCGAAGAGTCCACGCGTATTTTTATTTCCGTGGGCCTAATTTGCGGCTATGTTGTCTGTGACTGAAGGTATTTATTCACGGAAACCTAAAAAACACAACAAAAGCGAGAGCAAAGACACGTTGGTTGACTCCGCCTACCTTCAGCCTTGAGTTAACAAAAAAAAAAAAAGGCGGGAGCCGGGACGTTTAATCCGATTTAAATTAGGAAAATCGGTCGCACAGGACAATAATTCAGAGTTTCTAAAAATGCTCGGAACGTGTAGATCGGGTTCCCGCGGTAAAAGACGAGCTCAGATTCCTCTTTAGTGCACCTTTAAGTTCCCTCCTTAATACCTGGACTACATGTACCCGCCGCGGTGGCTCAGTGGTTAGAGCGCTCGACTACTGATCCGGAGTTCCCGGGTTTGAACCCGACCGCGGCGGCTGCGTTTTTATGGAGGAAAAACGCTAAGGCGCCCGTGTGCTGTGAGATGTCAGTGCACGTTAAAGATCCCCAGGTGGTCGAAATTATTCCGGAGCCCTCCACTACGGTACCCCTTTCTTCCTTTCGTCTTTCACTCCATTATTCCTTCCCTTACGGCGCGGTTCAGGTGTCCAACGATATATGAGACAGATACTGCGCCATTTCCTTTCCCCCAATACCTATTATTATTATTATTATTATTATTATTATTATTATTATTATTATTATTATTATTATTATTATTATTATTATTATTATTATTATTATTATTATTATGTGCGCGAAAGTGCGAGCGACGCGACCAGGCGGCTCAGCGACGCTCGCTGCGTCGCTTGTGGGCAACCTCCATGCAAGCGAAGGCGGCAGGAGACGCGAACCCGCGACGTGCGCAGCAAACTGAAGCTTAGAAACACGTCCGTAACCTGTTCTCTCTCTTAAAATTTTGTGAGTGTGCCTCATAGCCAGGGCCAAAGGAATATTTCCTCTACGGCAGCGGTGTAGCGGCAGTGGAGATAGCCAACGGCGTGCTTGCGGGGACGAAGTCACATCACGGGTTCACGGCGGAGGTGTGCTTTCGTTCGGTGACTGTGCACTCCGGCTTAGTAAAAACACTCCCATAAACTGTCACCGCAATCTGATTGTATGTGAGCAAACTATAATATACCAGTGAGAATGCGTGCCGCGAGTGTTTCTGCGCAGTTGGAGCGCAGCGGTACGGTGGATCGAGCGCCGGTACCCGCGGCTCGACACGCATCTCTCCCTGCAGTACGCCCGCTCGCGTAGCCCGCTCCAAATGCTGTTAGCCCTCCGCACCCAACAAGTAGATTGTTTTAATTATTTAAATCGTGCGGGTCTGCCTCTCAGCTACAAAACCAAATATTTTCTCGACGGTGGCGATGACCAAGACGACGGGCTGGTTTCGTGAGATGTGCCCGTGAGAAACCGTGGACAAACAGGAAACGGCTTTGGGGGCTCTGATTGGTCAGTCGCGTGGGGGACTTCCGGGCGACGAGCGAAATTTTCTGTGCGTTGTAAGGTTTCTGGCGACAGCCGGTGGTTCGATTCAGCTGCGTAGTCGGCCCGGGACACCTGCAGCCGGGGTCCCTGCACGGCGATAGGCATCTTCGTTCCCACGGCCTGTCCCCGCTTGGGTTATTGGATTCGAGACGGACGACTCTGCCGCCGCTTGTAAACAACATTGCTACGGAGGCAGTTAGCGACCGCCAAACCGAGCAGGAGTGGCTCACCCCTTGAACTGTGCCTGCTCGCCGGCGCCTCGCCCATTCGGACTTCCCGGAAGACGTGTTCGGCTTTACAGCGTGAGAACAGTCGTTCGGACGCGAAAACAACGCTCTCTCTGGTGGGGGCGATTGTCCAGCGGCACCCTCTCTCTCCGGGGCGAGGCATGTGAAGTGGTGTGTGTGTGTGTGTGTGTGTGTGTGTGTGTGTGTGTGTGTGTGTGTGTGTGTGTGTGTGTGTGTGTGTGTGTGTGTGTGTGTGTGTGTGTGTGTGTGTGTGTGTGTGTGTGTGTGTGTGTGTGTGTGTGTGTGTGTGTGTGTGTGTGTGTGTGTGTGTGTGTGTGTGTGTGTGTGTGTGTGTGTGTGTGTGTGTGTGTGTACGTACGACAGCGCAAGTTAGGCCACGCCCAACCTGGCGAAGACCTCCTCGATCCTGGGGAATCCTAGGGACCGGACCCTTTTTAAACCGGACGACGAGTGCCGTGAGGAAAGAATCCTCGATCATCCTCAGATCTTCTCAGATCCTCCGACCTTCCCCCATCACCCTCCAATGGGTTCCAAAATCTTGTAAATAATGTGAAATAAGCCCCCTGTACAGTTTCCTTCATAACCAAGTCCGACAACGTCATTCGGAGAAGGGACCTGCGGCGCTGAGTCAGCTCACTCAAGGACCCCTCACCTCTAACAGGGTGCAGATCCGAGCGACACTTCAAGCGACACATGCATTTTTCTTCGCGCGACGGCGTCGCTTGCCGCCGTCGCCTTCGCGTGAGTTTTCGCTTAGATGGAGTCCAGGCGTTATTTTGTGTAGAATGGCTGCGTCGTCTACGGAATGCTTGATTATAGTTGGCGCCTGTGTCACACCCGGCTGATGATAGGCAATCTGGTGGCCTTGTTTGGAGCTATTGAAAGAAAAAGCCCGAGCCCGATAAACTCAGGCCTATATACATTTAATTTTCAATTACAAAGCACCCCAGCCAGAAGGAAAGTCATTAAAGCATGAGCAAGCTTGTGTCCACAACTGCCAAGAGAAAAAAAAAATACGCCAGCAGGTAAGGCATGATTCGCTGACTGGCAAGGAACAATTTCAACCCAACCGCGGCGGCTGCGTTTTTATGGAGGAAAAACGCTAAGGCGCCCGTGTGCTGTGCGATGTCAGTGCACGTTTAAGATCCCCAGGTGGTCGAAATTATTCCGGAGCCCTCCACTACGGCACCTATTCGTTCCTATCTTCTTTCACTCCCTCCGTTATCCCTTCCCTTACGGCGCGGTTCAGGTGTCCAACGATATATGAGACAGATACTACGCCATTTCCATTCCACCATAAACCAATTATTATTATTATTAAGGAACAATTTCGGAATTCGCGAATAATTGCCACCATGCATTGCCAGTACGCACTGAGTGCACTATGTATGAAATATATACAGATACAAACTGTATACACGGAGCGCTTGAACAGCATTTGAAGAGCTAAACACTGCGAATGGACTATTAAAAAAAGTAAGTAGTGGTAATGTTAACATGCAAGAGTAACATGTAAACCAATGTTACCCTTGCGGGCCGCCGCGGTGGCTTAGTAGTTATGGCGCTCGGCTGCCGGCCCGAAAGACATGGGTTCGATCCCGGCCGCGGCTGTCGAATTTCCATGGAGGCGAAATCCCAGAGGCCCGTGTACTGTGCGATGTCAGTGCACGTTAAAGAACACCAGGTGGTCGAAATTTCCGGAGCCCTTCACTACGGCGTCCCTCATAGCCTGAGTTGCTTTGGGACGTTAAACCCTCATAAACTAAACTAAACTAAATGTTACCCTTGTAGATGCCATCCCGCCTTGATAATAGGGAACCGTAACAGAGTAATAACAGCGTTTTCCCATAGGGCACACTGCAAATATAGCTGCCTGAATTTTCTTACGAAGTTCCGTCTTGTTTATCTGTTTATCTTTCTTTCTCATTTATTAGCGCCAGCGCACACGTTTTATCGTTCTTCTATTCCGCCACTGCAGGCGAGTTAATTTGAGCTCTTTCGCGGGACGCGACGGTTTTGTTCATGAAGAATCTCGAACGCGTGCACGAATTTTCGCGCTGATCGAGATTACGCGAGATGACGAGGGCGGTTTGCTTGGTGCAGATCCAAACCGGAGAAAAATTCATCCACACATATCTCAAGCGGCTCGTGAATAAATGTTGAGGAATCTGGCAGAACTGCAACACTCGCGCGCCGTGCATTGCACGTCGTCGTCTTCGTCAACTAATACTACTGTCGAACTAATATCGTCGCTAGACGTACCGACGACCCAGCAAAGCAAAACCATAAGCCAACCTATCTAAACACATTCTTTCTCACGTCTACTCGATTTAACTACGTTAAAACCCTTCCACTTTATTTATATTATACATATTGTGTTATTATTTTTTAACACACAAGTAGTTGACTTCCATACTCTTCGTCTGCATGTTCGTCTTCTTGCATGGTGTCACTGGTACTTGTAACAATCAGATGATTGCTTTGGTTAGTCCTGGTGTCTTTAGTTTTAAAATCCGGTTAGTAACCAGTAAGCAGGGCCGAAAAGTAACGCTTGCTTGAAGCACTTAACCGCGGCAGGGGAATTAAGATGTTGCATTATATTACAGTTCCTCGTTATATCCTTATTCTTAGCAAAAATCACGTGACCCCCTCCCCTTTTTTTTCTGTAAAGGGTTAGGTGGTTGCTTGCATACACGTCTTAAGTGCAATAGGTTCGCATACACTTTACTAAACAGGGTCGCACTCCGCTCCAGTCGACTTTTTACCGAGATAAATTTTAATCAGGGGTTTTTAAAGTGGGGCGAGCGACAAACTCGCTTGACCGCGCCATTTTTCAAGGTGCTCAATTTTCTACGACCGCAGAGCTTAATTACAGCCCCCGTTAAAAACCGTAATTATCAGACGTGCTGCTTTAAACCCCCAGAAAGACGCGTGGCGGATCAGGAAAAGGAATAAAAAAGCGTTTCGACAAGCTGAAAACACAAGTTCCCCTGACCACTCCAGCTTCTCTATAATGCTTCTTCTGTATAATGACCGCCCTTTTCTGCTTTGTTACTTTACTCTTATTTATCTCAGCAAGCTGAGGGCGAAGGTATTTTCTTCTTGGTCTACTGTCGAGACCGGTTTATTCTCAAGTGCACCGTGCCTGGCCATGCGCACAGCCTGATCCCGTCTTAAGTGGAAGACGGCGAGATTTCCGCGAACTGCTCCAGGAACGCGTGCGCAGGTATTTGTGAGAGCGGCTGTCTGCTTTCTGGCGCGCGATTACGTGACGTCAGCGCTTTCTGTACGGCTAGTTTGCGCATTCGCAGTCGTCTGTGCCTTGCTTTCGGTCGCATTTTTTTCTTTGCCCTGAATTTTGTCGCCTGCAGGGTCGTCAGGCCGCAGTGTGCCTAAATCTTATCTTCCAAGCTTGATTCATATGCGATAGCTTCTGCACGCGATCTCGTGACGTCAGCGCTTTCTGTCCAGCACGGATGCGCATGCACAGTATATTCTATGCCTTCCTCTCGGCCGCCTTTTTCTTTACCCTGCATTTTGTCGCGTTCTGGGTCGTCAGGCCGCAGTGTGCTTATATCATACCTTCCAGGTTTTATTCATATTCGATAGTCGGTGTGGTCGTGGCGTCGAGGATGATTTGCGACCGTACAAAACGCGAACGTTCATTCCGACGCTCCCATTGTCGTCTGCTCGGTCCTTGACATGCGCTGTTGTGTCCTATAGCCTCCATTTTTGCTTGTTGGCCTCTCGCGTGCTGTAGGCGGCGGGGAGAGGCCCGGATGACACCATTTCTCGGTAAGCGAGACCTCCAGCAACGCTTCTCGCCGCAGTGGCGTACACGAAGCCATTATTTCCCTCCTGCGTGCGGCTGTCGTCTGCTATATACGGCCGTTGTTTGTCGTCGTCGTCTGCGAGTCACGTATGCACCTTACGAAGCGTTCGCGTTGCAGAATTCCGTCCGACGCCCACAGCCCGTTCGCGCGTAGTCGTAGGCTTGTTATTTACTAGCCGCTGTCGTGTATACTAACCAGTTTCGTTAGACGTCGGGATGTTGCCCTCGAATACTGCCCGCGAGCGTTAGACGGTTCGCGTCCAAATTAGGAGCAGTGTCCGCGTTATTGGAGAGTTTTATGTCTTCTGCTCGGCGCTCTGCTCAGTTTCAGCTTGTGAAACTTGGCAGCGCATTCCGGTCTTTGCCTGCGTAGTTGCAAAACGCGCGCAGTGTCAAGCGACTTCAGCATTATTAAATATTGGCCTTGTCAAGGGAGTGTAATTCGAAACAACTTTGCGAAATTGTAGTTATGAAAAAATGGAATGTTTGTTTCGCGGCCTTGCGTGATACTGACCGTGCGCATAATGCAAGGTTGGCTTTCTGGTGAAATGTGCGAAGTGTGAGGTGAAATCCTGTCTGTGCTGTCCTGTAGTATGCAAGGGGAAATAAAGATGTCGCCACCGTCGGGAACGCGTTGCAGTAACGAGCGTCAGCTGTTTGGTTTACTAGAATTGATATGTGAATTAATTAATGACGTCATCGATAAATTACCATTATTGGCCGACATCTTAGATTTATAAGTGACGTCGCCAATCGCCAATTGGATATATCAGTGACGTCACCAATCAATCACCTATTCGATATACTAATGACGTCCCTAGTCAATCTCAAGTTGGGCTGCTATATCGATTTACTATGCGGGCCGCCATCTTGAACTGGGTATATCAGTGACGCTACCAATAAATCACCAATTCAATATACTAATGACGTCACCAATTAATTATCAGTCGGATTGCTATATCGATTTACTATGGGGGCCGCCATCTTGAATTCCTCGGGCTTAGAAAATTTCACGCCGAAGGGAGATGGTAGCAGACCTCAAGAAATCGAGAAACGTGAGCAGTACGAGCTAACGCTCTTAAAAAAGAAAAGTTGTTGAAATACGTTATGCTTCGTCTGCCGTATGCAGTTCTGTGAAAGCGTATACAAATGGCTTCAAAAGCACGTAGTGCCGAAAGAACATGTAAGTTCTGCTTATTTCGAAAACAACGAGGCAAGCGCATTTGTGCAGTTTCGTGCTGACCAGCTTTCTTGAGGTAAATGCTACTTAGAGGCACTGCGTTCCTGCCGTATCAAATCTGCTTGCAGAGCATACCGTTGTCGCTCAAGTAATACCAGCACCAAGCGCTGAACGCTATACCAGTCATTTCTTAGTGAAGAAAGGCGCGTTTATAGTAGTTATACTCAAATTAAGGGACTATATGGTACCCGGCATTATCAACTGGAAGAATCACCTTCCGGTCACTGGGCCTCAGCAAACTAAACTTCCATGAAAACTTCTTGCCCTGTATGGGCTTCCTTCCAGACACTTCAAGCCGTCATAAAACAGCTTTTCCGCCTCTTCAACCGCGGGTAGAAAATAAATGAATTGAATTTAAGAGATACCAAAGCATTCTTTTTTTTTTTCGAGGGTGACGTGCACTCAAAATAATATAACTGAAATTTTGGAATGGAGGTTTTGTTCTAACTGAACAAAAATATATGGGCCACAATGGGTTTTTTGTGCATTTTCATCCTGTCCGTTAATGTCTGAACAGCGATTTTCCGTGGTAACGAGGCGTAAATGCACCGAAAAATGTTTGGTCCCCTGGAAAACTGTCTATAATTCGAGTCCTCCATAGTAAATGGGGCAAGACTGTAGTGCGCATCCAACGCAAATTTTTCAGTGCTACAGTGGAATATGTGGCTGAGCTACATTGTGCACAGCAGGGAGCACGGTGGCCAGTCAGAAAATGACTAAGGCAAGAGACGTACACATGATACGAGGCTGAAAGCTAGGCGAATGGCTTCTCCTGTCATGTATTTCCTTCCTTCCTTCCTTCCTTCCTTCCTTCCTTCCTTCCTTCCTTCCTTCCTTCTTTCTTCCCTTCCTTCCTTCTTTCCTTCCTTCTTTCTTCCCTTCCTTCTTCCCTTCCTTCTTTCCTTCCTTCCTTCCTTCCTTCCTCTCTTCCTTCTTTCCTTCCTTCCTTCCTTCTTTCTTCCCTTCCTTCCTTCCTCTCTTCCTTCTTTCCTTCCTTCCTTCCTTCTTTCTTCCTTCCTTCTTTCCTTCCTTCTTTCTTCCCTTCCTTCTTTCCTTCCTTCCTTCCTTCTTCCCTTCCTTCCTTCTTCCCTTCTTCCCTTCCTTCTTCCCTTCCTTCTTTCCTTCCTTCCTTCTTCCATTCCTTCTTTCTTCCTTCCTTCTTTCTTTCTTTATTTTCCTTCCTGCCTTGTGGTCTTGTTGGCTGCCACATTCTTTTGAACGCGGTATATTTAGTACAGCTCCCTAAAAATACGAGCATATACCTATTGATACGCACTCGCTCCTAAAGCGGAAAAAACGAGTGCCCGATATTCAATGCCGGCCGCAAATTACCCGCCGCTAAAAGTAATAAAGCGGTTGCGACGCAAGCCTATACGAGCGCGCGACATTGACCGGCGCCACAGTGAGGTCGCGTGCGGCCCGCTCGAGGGCGGGGGGGTGGGAATGGGGGGGGGGGGGGGGTGCCTCGGCCGGTCCGATATCCTTCGCCGCGATCGTGGAATTCCTCTCGCGTCCACGGGAGGAGACAGCCCCGTTCGAGTGGAGGCCGCGCCGAGGTCGTTTCCAATGGCGCCTCGGCCACAGAGCCGTTTTACTGCGATACGTGTTCGGGGAACACATTGCGGAGAAATTAATAAAAAAAGATATATATCTTGGGGCCCGGTTTTTGTATGCTATACGTGCGCCGTTACCTGAGATGTGGAGGCTGCGCCAGAAATACCGTTCCCAGTTCGCTTTACTTTTTAATGCATGGAATTAATTTTGCAGCTGTAATCCGCCGCGGTGGCTCAGTGGTTAGGGCGCTCGACTACTGATCCGGAGTTCCCGGGTTCGAACCCGACCGCGGCGGCTGCGTTTTTATGGAGGAAAAACGCTAAGGCGCCCGTGTGCTGTGCGATGTCAGTGCACGTTAAAGATCCCCAGGTGGTCGAAATTATGCCGGAGCCCTCCACTACGGCACCTCTCTCTTCCTTTCTTCTTTCACTCTCTCCTTTACCCTTTCCTTACGGCGCGGTTCAGGTGTCCAACGATATATGAGACAGATACTGCGCCTTTTCCTTTCCCCCAAAAACCAATTAAGCAATTAAACAAAATTAAACAGCTGTAATCCCCCCCTTCCCTGTGTCCTCTCTTTCCACATATTTTTGTCCGTCCACAAAAGAGCACACCGCAGCAGTATAGTTCACCTGAATGACAAATAATAGCCGTTAGACCCTTTCCTACAGAGCAGGTAGGCGGATAGATTGGTAATCCATGTTGTCCAGGTGAGCTTACGAGACAAAGTAGTAGTGGAAGAATATATATACTCAAAAGCTATCTTTACTGACTCTATCTGTGTTTGCATCGGAATAGTCCGGATGTAGGACGGACTAGCCTCAGGTGCTTCACATTGTTGTATAAATATCAATGAACAGTTAGCTGCAGTTTGGTGGTTGTACACACTGGACTTATCCTTATTATAGTGGGATGCGGGATGCGTACACACTGGACTTATCCTTATTATAGTGGGATGCAATGCTGTAAATGAAGCGACAAATTCCCCTGAAAAGAGTCCGTACAGCTAATGGCGTCGACTTGCTGTCATGACGTCGCGGTCGACCGCCAGGCACGTATACCATTGTGGCTATATAGTCGGATACAACTCAAGAACTCAGCAGCTTTTTCCCGTCAAAGGACCCCCTTCCAGCCAATGGCGTCGGCCGATTCCCATGACCCTGCTAGTGTTAGAGTGCAGGGAGCGGTACATGAAAGGAGATAATCCTTTCCCTCTACGGCCGCACTCCATTTTGGCGTCGCTTCCTGCATTGTCACACTAGCAGGGTCATGAGAATCGGCCGACGCCATTGGCTGGAAGTGCTTCCTTTGACGAGGAAAAGCCGCTGCGTTCTTAAGCAGTATCCGACTATAGCGCAAAATTGCAAGGTGTGGCAGAAGAAAGGGGAGTAACTATGGCTTAGTAGGATGAACCGCGGCGTCATGAAAATCGGTCGACACTATTAGCTGGAGGGCACCCTTTGAGGGTCATGAGCCGCTTTGTTCTTGAGTTGTATCGATTATTTTTTAACTTTCGCAAAGGCCTAATTAGCAACGTCGTTTTCAACTGTATTCGCTTTTGTTCCTGAAAAGAACCGTTAACATGCTTTTTGCACACGTACTCGCCTTCCGGTGCAGTACAAGGTAGTTAGGCTTAGTAACAACGTGTTCGTTCAGCTCATTCGTCCAAGGGTGGCGTCGTGCAACGAAAGGCAGCCTTTGGTACAACACTTTGGAAACACTGAATCAGCGTGCGGATTCCTTTGTAATTCCTTTGTAACCATTTGTCCTATTCCTACTGTTCGTCGTTGTTGTTGCCACTAGGAGAAAATGGGACATGTGGCCCTTTTCAAGAAGGGTCGTAGGGCGACGCCTCATTGGACACTAGACTGTGCGCGTAGCACAGGTTCTAGTTAAGTGCAACACAGGAAAGAGTTAAGAATTAAGCTACCCAACATCCCCTGCTACCACACGCTCTCCCCAAAGTCGCAAAAAACTGGTTGCTCCGGGGGATGTGAAAATGTCTGTGCCCACCATGGGAGGGGTGTGGCTGTGTTTCGATGGATAATAGGATAATAATAATAATAATAATTGGTTTTTGGGGAAAGGAAATGGCGCAGTATCTGTCTCATATATCGTTGGACACCTGAACCGCGCCGTAAAGGGAGGGATAAAGGAGGGAGTGAAAGAAGAAAGGAAGAGAGAGGTGCCGTAGTGGAGTGCTCCGGAATAATTTCGACCGCCTGGGGATCTTTAACGTGCACTGACATCGCACAGCACACAGGTGCGCCCGTGTGCTGTGCGATGTCAGTGCACGTTAAAGATCCCCAGGTGGTCGAAATTATACGGAGCCCTCCACTACGGCACATCTTTCTTCCTTTCCTTCTTTCACTCCCCCTTTATATCTTCCCTTACGGCGTGGTTCGAGTGTCCACTGAGGTATGCGAAAGAGATACTGCTCCATTTCCTTTCTTCAAAAGCCTTTTTTTTTTCACTTCTCTCACCTTGGTGATCGGCCAAGACAAAGCGGCGGCTGCCAAGTGGTTTAAAGGACTATTGTTTCAAATATTTGCAAAGGCTAGACGGATGTAAAAGAATTGTTCGTCTCCCTTCCGCAGGGCTGGGCACTTTTATTCTTTTTCTTGTCCATTCAAACATACGTCTGTGTTTCGATGCAAGCGAAACACAAAGGCGTCCGTGTGCTGTGTGATAACCGCAGGTTAAAGATCCATAGGAAGTCGAAATTATCCGGAGCCCTCCACTACGGCACCTTTCTTCCTTTCCTTATTTCACTCCCCCTTTATTATATCCCTTACGGCGTGGTTTGAGTGTCCACTGAGCTATGCGAAAGAGATACTGCTCCATTTCCTTTCTTCAAAAACCATTTTTTTCACTTCTCTCATCTTGGTGATCGGCCAAGACAAAGCGGCGACTGCCAAGTGGTTTAAAGGACTATTGTTTGAAATATTTGCAAAGGCTAGACGTATGTAAAAGAATTGTTCGTCTCCCTTCCGCAGGGCTGGGCACTTTTATTCTTTTTCTTGTCCATTCAAACATACGTCTGTGTTCTCTGTGCGGGCAGGGCATCGTTATTTTTATTCGTTTCTGTCCACTCTAAAGTCTGTCTTTGTCCTTTAACGGAAATTCCCGCATTTGGCGCCGTTCCACCATTTCGAAAGTCCAGCCACAAAGTGCATTAAAACTTCCCGTTTCAGTGACACTGGCAGCCAGGTGTCGCCAGTATGGCGTAACGCTGGGCTTACCCCGATTGACAGGAATGTCTGCCTTTCCCAGTTACCGTCCAGCTGCGAGTTTTGTCAATTCACGCAGCTGCCACAGCAGTGGTCACTACAGCGTGCCCCGACTAACAACCATGCAGGATAGACGAATTAACGAGAACGACACAAGTGACTTGTAGGAAATACCAGAGACAATTTATTGTAGCTTGTCTTCGTAATATTTGTGTATTCATTCGTCTTTCTTTTTTTCATATATTACGGTGACTATGTTACACTATGTACAGCGAAAACAGCTGCGCCATTTCTCGCGGGAGATTAACAACGTACACGGACACATTCATATACATAACACGCATACACACATATGTGCACACATAATTTCGGGGCCTTGCACTTTCGCCACTTCCTCACGCGTTTTGTTAAGGTAGAGAGCATCCCGTACGGAGATTGCGGCGTGCAGTCCCTGGGGTGGAAGGCGATGATTTGCTGTCCACAATAGAAGACTCGCTAATAACGGACAAAAACTCTCGCCTAGAAAATTAAAAAAATAAAAAACCTCTGCACATCGGCAACTTTCGCGTGCTTCGATTGGTGACGACGCGCCACTCGCCGGCAGGTCTGCTAAAAGATTATCTTAGATTCCCAAATAGTTTTGACGTGACGTCACGGGCGCCATCTTTGGGTGCAGCAGGGTCTAAGGAGGAAACTGCCCTTTGTCCCTGTGCCGTGAACAGTGGCCTACTAGCACTAGCGACCCGGCACCTGCTCTCCAACATCCCCTAAGACCGTCTCCCCATTCCTGTCTAGCCTGAGCTGCACTGCCATAAAAACCGATTGGCAATAAGTGTATAAAAAAAAACGGTCAATCATTCGCCGTGCTTTCCGGGCCCAAAGATGGCCGCCGCTGTGACGTCGGTGCAAACTATGTATACACTGTAAATAACTAATCCGCTCATTGGTTCCGTGCGTCCAATTTTTATGGACACCTTCTATGCTGCAAAACACCCTTTCCTAATAGTCCCTAGATATAATGAACGCCACAGCAAGGAATTCCAGCCGCGTCTTATCTTCTCGTCTTTTTCCTAGCACACCTATGGCGCCACCTACGCCAGCCTGACTCATGAGAATGAAAAAGAAAAACGAATTACAAACATGAGGGTGCGGGCATCAAAGTACGATTCAAGGCATCGGCAGATGGCTCCTATAAGCGCCCTAACTATGTAAAGCTTTCCACCCCAAAGACAGGCACGCCACAAAAACGTCTTCGCGTTCACAAAAAAGCACCTCGTGCGTTTTTGAGACACGCTTCTACGTCGTTCTGCTGCACGCCCCTCGATGTACAACTGGCAGCGAAAAGAGATAGGGGCCGCTTTACAAAAATACGACGCAGCCGTGAACCAGACGGCACATCAAAGGAAGAAAAAAAAAGTTTCAAAAGCGTCACAACACCGCACAGTCACGAAAAACCGCGACACTTTTTTTTCTTTCCTTCGTCTGCGTTCGCTTTCGTCTTGAACACTTGGGACGCCGGGAAGGGTGCACGAATGACCCGACAGATGGCGCGAGCGCCAACACATAGCCGCCATCTTGGTCCCAGAAGGCACCTGAACAGTAATAACACGATTTTTGTCTGTTTTTCCTTTGCTTGTAGAGTCACTGGATGAGGCGCCCACAACACAGAAAACAGCAGATTCCGGTCACGTGACCACGTTGTTTGCAGTTTCCAGCCGGAGGATGAGTACACACATACACAAGTTTTAAACAGAGTGGGAACAGCAATTCGTCTCCTATTGGGAACTCCGTTTATGACGTCATCGCGACGCGCTCCAATCAGCGCTCGTTTAAGGGTGTCAGCGCCGGTTGCGCCATGTTTGCAGTAAAGTATCATCCCCATACTCCACGATATCTGCTCCAGCAGCTAGACAGCTGAGCAATGATGCCAAGGAAACGGTGTAAAAATAAAACAAAAGGCGTTACACCCGTCACTAAGCGACCAACCGGGGGCGCAATATTATACCCGTTCAATTCCTGAACCGCAACCGTAATTGCAAGCTCTATCACGGGTCCCACAGAAAGCAGATGAGTTGCAAGGTTCCCAATTCTCGCTCAAAGTATGCACAGTCTTTTTTCCACAAATACACACCAGAGATACAGCTGCCATAGAAGATACACCGAACACTCAAATCACTACTCTTTCAAAAAATCCTAGTAGTAAAAATTTTGGGTGGTGCATGTTCCCCCGGCTGGAAGCGGCTTTTAGAATCGTCTATAGAAATGCACAAAAATATGGCATGAGACAATAATACATGGCGCTTCATGTTTCAAAAGACAACTTCTGGTAGGCACCACAACAGTACCAGGAATTAGAACACCCAGGTTTGTGGCAGGTTTTACAAACACTGACAGGGTCAGGATAATATATTGAGTCTAATTCCACCTGTTACACCTTCAGAATAGAGGCAATAGATTCTAAAAAGGAATAGAATTCATGGAGTAGAATTAATTTACAATGCCCAGAATTTCTTATAGTTTTCAATGCCGCACGATCCGAGCACAATATGTCGACTAAGAAATTTTTGCAAAGGCACATAAGAGACAAAGTCGCATGAACTTGCCCGTAATTACACTCCATAGATAGGCAGAACCTGAGGATGTTGTGCCGGCATGTAAGAGTGCCTCAAATCTATAGCACCACAATGAACGGTTTCTGGTCCTGAAGTTAGGCGACCTCCAGGAAGCACCAAAACTTGAGCTCAAATTCAGAAAAGTGACAGAGCTAGCTATCATTTGACAATGCATTTTGGGCTCAGGAATCACTAATGAGCTAATTCAAATATGATCAAGTGGCTGACAATCGTTCTATTTTTTTCTAAAAGTTAAGCACCCTTTAGCAGTAAAGGCGACATCGTGGACTTAGCGACACAACAAGACTTTGCAAAGGCATTTGCATCCACCTCAGCAAACCATTACTGAAGTGTTTCTTATAAAAACCTCTGTACAGCCAAAGTTCATACACCTTTCAGTGAACTCTTTACCACAAAGATAAAATTATCTCAACTGTTAAAAGCAGACTCCACCTTGAGATGCTACATGTATGCCTGCTTCGTTACAGTTTCGGCAATAACAGTGGCGGCCTCATAAGACAGCCCATAACATACTATAAAGATTTTATAATCACCGGAAGACAAGTCTATCTGAACGAAAGCTTGCAAATGCTGCAATACAAGTTTTTGCTCATGACTCACAGAATGCGTGAAGCGATTCTTGCAGACGAGCATTAACTGGCACTGCCTCGTCCATTTAGATCCTGTTGCGCCACAGAAGGCAATGAAGAAAACTACAAAAAACATTAAGGACACAACAAAATGGCATGCTTTGACTCCCTCGATGACATGCGGCCTGTGGCTCTTAATATAGGTATGGAGAGCCTGCAGCTCTTATCATGTTTGGCGTGAAACCATGAAAATGAGGACACAGGTGAAAGGATGGATGCTTCTGTTCGTCTTCCAAAATGTAGGATGTGTCCCGAGCTGTCAAATGTGAACATTTCAGGGACATCACCACCACTTATTGCATCTTTTTGTTATCGTTTCCCTGAGCGTGGCAGGCCTCTGGCGACAAGATTCATGGAAGAAGTTCCAATCCAACAGGTGAAGCTCTTTGTCACACAGACCTACAAGAACCGGGCATGTACGCACACATACCTCGGCTTCCACAAAGACAAGACCCTACAATTTCAGAAAAGTGACAGCGGTTCAAGTGGCATGGCATCACGACAACCATCATCCAGTGACTCTACGAGCGGGCTACGATTACGACACATAGGAACTGCGAGTCCCTTGAGGCCCGCGCGCGCGACACATCCCTAGTCTTTCCTCCTCCTCCTCCTCGGCCCCGCACCGGACACACAGCGCGAAGAGGAGGAGGAGCTGCACGGCACGCGGGGGCCGTCAGTGCTTTGGTCAGTGTAGGTGCGGGTAGTCCCTGAGGTAGTCCTTCAGCGCCGGCGGCAACGGCTCCACAGTCCGGTAGGCGGACACCTCCAGGGGCTTGGCGCCACGGTTGAGCGCGATGCGGCACAGGTGCTGCAGCGAGGCCGGCGCGCGGTACAGCGGCCTCGTGAGCACGATGGGCAGGTCCCTGCGGCCGTGGCAGTCCATCCACACGCACTTCTGTCCCTTGGCCGTGCGGCTGAGCTGCACGTAGTGCTCCACCAACGACACCACGCACGGGAACCACGGCATGCACGGCGACAGCGCGTCCTCGCAGTCCAGGCGGAACTGCCCGCGCCGGTAGTGGATGCGCACGCTGGTCGGGCCTCGCTCGGTCTGCACGCTGAGCGCGAAGAGGAACCGGTTGTCCGAGCTGTCGCGCACCAGGAACGTGCCCACGGGACAGCCCCGCAGAAGGCGGCCGGCCTCCTCCCACGACAGGCCCTCGTAGTAGTAGCCGCTGGTGCGTAGCGTCAGCAGGGCGTCCCTGAGTCGGCTCAGGTCCGCCTCCAGGTCGCCTCCGGCGCCGCTCGCAGGTGGGTGCTGGTGGCCGACGCCGTGGGTCGTCGCCAACGGCGGGGACGGAGGGGCTTCCATGCGATGGTGGTGGTGCGGATCCTCCTCCCGCCGGAGTCCGGGGGATGAGGTCCGTTCCTCTTGATCCCGCGTGGGTAAGGCGGGAGGAGGCAGGAGGTCTTGCCGTAGCGGCGTCGACGACCCCGTCCAGCTGGGGGGAGGGGGCGAAGGGGGCTTGGCGCTCCAGCCGCAGTTGCAGCAGCGGCAGCACGACGACGAAGCCGGTGGGGGAGGAGGCTGCTGCTGGTGGTGGGCCGCGGCGGCGCAGATGGGGAAGGCCACGAGGAACAGCGCCTGCTTGTCGGGCCCGCAGCCGGGGGGCGGGGGCGACCGCAGTTGGGCCGACCACATGCCGCCGCCTCCGGCCAGCGTCGCGGCGCACACGTCAGCACAGGGGCGGCAGCAGAGAGGGCCGCTGCAGGAGGCGCGGGCGCACGACGTGGGCTCGGCTGGAGTCCGGCCGCCGACCACCATCTGCAAAGACCAAAAGGACGACGGCCGCGTTAGGGAACGGCGCGCTCTTGAACGAAGGTTTCCGTTAGTCCACTAAGCGCTCTACGCAATGCGTATGAATGTTTGTGCTTTGCTTCTGACATGCCCGCCGGAACCACGGTCGTCGCAACCAGACGCATCCAGGACAGTGCCCTGACAAGACATCATAGTCTTGCTTGGCTCGATACGTGCCACTAACGGCTCGAGACACACACAGTTCCAGAAGAAGTTACATCTGCCCTAGAAAAAAATACCCTTGACAATACACGAAGCGCCATTTAGTGTCACTAGGCATAAGTTTAGAAAGCGGGGTGGGGACGTAGGCCACAGAAGGGGGAATGCAAGCGGCCGGTTTTCCCCGAGACCATAACGGCTGTTTCTTTCCCACCCGAACGAGTTCGTTCCACCATATATAGGCGCGCCTTCCTTAGTGAAGGTTTGCGCGCAGAACCCGTCGCTGGGCCCGTCACACGTGTCACACATCGCAAAGGTCCCGTTAAACTCCGCTTGTAAGCCACGCCACCGGTAAAGTACGAAGCGGTCACCAGAGCGCGAAAAGTCGATTTTCATGCTTTATGTACAGCTTGCGTCGCGTTTCGCAGCGCCATACAATTCGGGCGAGAGACTGACGGTAAGCAGCAGCCTTTTGTCTTCGGCTCGTATACATATACGCCGCTCAGGCGCCATTCCAATCGTGATGCTCGCGACGTCCAGAACGAAAGGAGGGAGGCACGAGTGAGTGTCGGAGTCACGTATAGCCTCGTCGGTCGTAGTAGCGAGGCGTGCGCGACGAGTCTGGTGTACAAAGGACACGAAAGCATAACCGCACACTCACGAAGACGACAATGACGCCATGTACACCGTCACCTTGTGAACGCGTAAGCTGTTTTGATAGCCTACACCCAACCTTTGCAAGAAAAAATTTTAAACAGTCTATAGACTGTCCATAGGCTTCTGTTTATAAAGGCTATAGACTCTCTATAGGCAATCCCTAGAGAACAGTCTATAGGCAATACAAATCCTATAGACAGTCGGTCGACAATCTATAGGTTTATGGCCATACACTTTTAGTAGACTTCTGTCTATAGACAATCTATAGACTATGAATAGACGGAATGAAATATCTATAGGAAAGCAATAGAGTATATAAGAAGTCTACAGATTGTCTATAGACCATTTTCGTAAGGGAAAGGCCCACGTCGTTTGTTAAAAGTCAACAGCAACAATGGCGTCAACTGTAACAAGAAATTGCTATAGACAGTCTTTAGACTATGTTTAAACACTACAGTGTCTATAGAACGTCTAATGAATTTTTTTGCAAGGGACGACGCAAAGACAAACAAGAGAAACAAACGCTGACGACAAGCTGAATCAGAAAGCTTTGGCACAGCCGCAACGCGCATCCAAACTGCGCATGCGCGGTTTCAGGTGTGCGCCCTCACGCGTCGAATTGCGGCAGCGCATCGAGAAAGGCTGAAACATTCAGGCACTGCAAAGAGCCCCAAAAAATTTTAAAAAATGCATTATTCAGGTAAATTTGTCACTGCAGACACATCACATATCGGTCATTTCAGTCATCGCTCACATGACCGATGCATGACGCGACCAATTTAACAATCACCGTTACAGTTAAAGTTGTAACTAAAACCTAGCACTACACCTTGTCACGTTCTCTCCTGCATACCCTTATAAAAAATGGTCTATAGACAGTATATAGACTCTATTGACATCCTATATTTCTTTTTGTCTATTCATAGTCTATAGACAAAAGTGTACTAAAAGTGTATGGCCATAAATCTACAAATTGTCTACAGGCTGTCTATAGGATTTGTGTTGCCTATAGGCTGTTCTCTAGGGTTTGTCTATAGCCTCTATAAGCTTTATAGACCGAAGTCTATGGACAGTCTATAGACTGTCTAAATAAATCTTTGTAAGGGATATATATCCTTCCTGCACATGCAGCTGACGCTTAAATTGGTGACACTTGTTGTTTGTCTGTCTTGTTCCCAGATGAATCCTGGGCCTGATGCGGCAAACGGACTCTCGTGGCCTTGGGCGACCTCGACTTCGGGGAGATACTATGACGTTCGCCACACCTTGTATACAGCTAAAAGCACCTGCCGACAGCGCTCGCTCACAGAAACCCGCGTACGCGCTATACATCCCGTCCGCCTGAGTGACGCAAACGAGGCGCAAAAAGAGAAATAACCCGTATTAAAGTCGAGTCCCCCTTTGCATGGAGGGAGAGAGAGAAAGCGACTTAAAGCGTAACTCGACACAGCTGGTCCGTAATTTCGGGAAAGCGATTCCGGTTCGCGACGCGCCGTGTCGTACCAGGAAGCCGCTGCTGCACAGCCAGCCAGCCAGCCAGAGTCGCCGGGTTTTCCACCGCCAGGTGCGCGCGTGTCTGTGCGCGCGGATCTATAAAAAGCGGGCTCGGTCCGAGAATATCGCCACCTGGCGCGACCGTGCGACGCTAACGGCGTCGGGCGCTCTGCCAGGGGAATTATGACGTCACGACCAGAACGTAGCAGTGCGCGCGAGCAGCCTTGGTCAAAAAAAAAAAAAAAGTCTTCAGGCCATGTAGTTTGTCACGGCACCAGTGAAGCTCCGAATCTGCAAATCCCTCGCCCTCCGGGGCCTTTTTTGTCAAAGACATAATACTACGTGGCTCACAGACTTTTTATCGAGGCTGTACGTGTGCGAATAGAAGTAAACGGAGCACTCTGTTATCTTGTAACGCATTCTAAGCGGCGCCTAATTGAAAGTTGGACGTATGGTACTCTCATCGTGGCAGCGATCGCTGGTGCGGTTTCTCATTCACACAAACTGTTTCTTCATTTCGGATAGGGAAAGCACGATACCGCTTACAACCAGGCAACGTGATTCGTTTATTTATATCAGCACTTGTACGCGTACTTGTACTTATATCAGTACTTGTACGCAGCCGACCGCGGCGGCTGCGTCTTAATGGAGGCAAAACGCTAAGGCGCCCGTGTGCTGTGCGATGTCGGTGCTCGTGAAAGATCCCCAGGTGGTCGAAATTATTCCGGAGCCCTCCACTACGGCACCTCTTTCTTCCTGTCTTATTTCACTCCCTCCTTTATTCCGTCTCTTACGGCACGGTTCAGGTGTCCAACGATATATGTGATACAGTTACTGCGCCATTTCCTTTCGCCAAAAACCTATTATTATTATTATTGTACGCACGTGTGTAATTACGCGTCGATGCAACAAACGCTTGGGGAGGGGGGGGGGGGGGGGTATGTAGCACGCTCTAGTCGGTGGCTCCGAATTTGTTTCGGACGCCTCAGGTTATTTAAAGTGCTCTGCAGAGAGACTTTATTTGAACAGGGAGAAGCTCACGGTTTTTGCTGTTGTTTTCGTTCGTTTTGCTGTTGCGATGCCCCAAAAACGTGGACTGAAAGCCACGCGAGACATTTGTAGATACATGTAGCCTGAGCAACAAGGCTGGCTAATAGTTCAACACGCTAAGGACGTCAGTCTGGATGTAGTACGCTTTGACAAGAAAGCCAAAACCACGAAAAGACCACACACACACACACACACACACACACACACACACACACACACACACACACACACACACACACACACACACACACACACACACACACACACACACACACACACACACACACACACACACACACACACACACACACACACACACACACACACACACACACACACACACACACACACACACACACAGTGATCACGAGTCTGCATTCACGGCGCCGCGATCGGTTCCGATGGTCGCGTGTGGGTGAAATGAATGCATCCAGAGTCGTCGAGGTCCCAACCGGTCCTCTACAGCGGATTACGTAACGGACCCAACCAAAGCGGTTCAGCTAACGAGGTCCATTGACTACGCGAACCCGGGAAGGGGGGGGGGGGGGATACACGCTTCCTGAATACGCGCCTAACTTAACGCAAACAAACTAAGAACAAGTTACGAGGCAGCCACAAAATACACGCCGTGAAGAAGAGTAAACGAGTTAAATAAACAAAAAACGTTGCCGTCCTAGCCCCAAGGCGCGGCAGAAAACGTCTTTCTCAGGCAATGGCATTCCCCCGACATGCGCACTTAATGACTTACGATTAATCGAGCGTAAAGGTCTAAGCAATCACGTTTGATCAGCATGCGTTAGTGAGAAGAGTACGTTTCTTTTCTTGTTCTAAACAATTCGTGATCCATTTAGAGCCTTCAAGTTCGATGCACAGCCACTGTCGAATTTTTTCAGGCCGTGTGGCTTGCTCTTGAGGCGTTTAATGAATTAAGCATGTACGGTTCCTCTAGAGGTCAAATGGTCAGCGAACGGGGGGCGGCTTCTCCACGCCTTGCGGCGATTTCGACCTATACGGGTCTGCCACAAGTGCCAGGCGGCAGGAAAGTAACCCATGCGCGGCCTGAAAACTTTTTACTAAGGCTGCACCAGTGTTCCCTTTTATGTTACTCGCACCTGTACGAGGATGCACTGGCAGCGCAAAGAAGAAGAAAAACACGAAGGAAAAAAAAAAGTCAGACCTTTGCGCTGCCAAAACTTGTATTTCCTGCCATTCAGACTCTCCTCCTAAGTTCAGTATGTTCGGATTCAGACCTTGCACACTTCCTCTCGAGTTTGACGAGTTTGTGACGCCCGGGCCAGCAGCTAATGTGGACTCGCGCCAAATTTGAACGAGCCTTCAATGGGGAAACTCGCAGGGGAGTATATAAAAGGACGCGACCTTCAAAGCACACAGAGGGGCGCGTATATAAAGAATAAAAAAAGACAGGGGGCGCTGTGATCGCCATCTCCAAGGACCTAGCGTTCACGACGGCACGTCAAATGCGGACAGTTGGCCGGAGGGGGGGTCACGTGACGCACGATACGCTAGCGGAGTGACAGACGCCACGAATGCGGCCGGTCTAACGAGCTCCATTGACTGCGTATCCCGACGTTATATACCCGGCCGGGACAAAAGGGGAGAGGGTCGCTGAGCAGAAGAGGCATCGGAAGGGGACAATGCGCCACGCCTTTGAGTTAAGCGCCTGTAGTACACGAGGCCCAACACATAACAGTATTCATCCAGCGGCATGCGCGACTAAGACTTATGTGTGTCAAATAAGAAGGAAGACGTTGCTTTTGCGTTTGTTTGTTTCGTTGGAAGAGAGGAACGCATCGGTTGTCATCGTTTGCGAAGGTATTCAGTCCTGGCAATACGGACGGCCTGGTAAAAGGACAACTGGCAAACAAACAAATAAGGACGTTTGTGCTTGTCGCGAAATAGCGAGACGAGAACGTGACCCAGGCTTCCGATTCTACCCACGAGTACAGCGCTCCTCAAAGGCCTTTCGCGAACAATAAGGTGGAGAAACCAGTGTGGTCGGTACGGTGCTCTTGGCACAGCACCACATACAGATCATACCACGCACCGAAGTTTTCACCAAAGAAATCAGCTACTTAAATTACTACCCTAACATTCGTCGATGCCCGGGCACATATGTCTTCGTTTCAACGTCTAGAACAATATGGCTTCGTGCGTAGGCGAAATAAGGATGACATTGAGCTTTCCCTTTAAAAAAATCTTTCTTTACACAGTCTATAGACTGTCCATAAACTTTTGTCTGTAAAGTGAACGACTGTCTACAGACAAAACCTAGAGAATGGTCTATCGGCAATACAAATCTTATAGACAGTCTATAAACAATGTAAAGATATATGGCCATATACTTTGTCGACTTTTGTCTATAGACTGTAAATAGACAAAAGAAAAAACCAAATGGAAGGCAATAGAGTTTATAGGAAGTCTATAGGCCCATTTTATATGAGTCATGTCCATTAATTCGACTCGAGAAGGTCAGTGGTGCACTACATCAGTGCAAAATTAAGATCTTCATTTCACGTTATATTGAGAAGTTTCGGCTGAAACTTCCTTGGAAAACCTATTCATCTGCGCAAAAAGTCTCCCTCAAGTCATGCTGGCAACGGAAATTCCTTGAAATGCAACCCCCCCGTGAGTCAAGTGCTAATTTCTACAGGCGGGTAATAACAAACGCTTGAAATGTCGCTGTCTACGATTTCATAGTCATCCATCATCATCCGGGTTGCTCCTATTAGAGGACAAAGGGCTCTAATAACAACTTCAACTTTCTCCGGTTCCAGCCGTGGACACGTTATTTCAGGAAATTATCTAAACTTTTTTAGAAACGATCCTAGGAAACTACCGAAACTTAGAGGCACCAACTGCGCGTGAAAGTGACAAATTACTCATTGTATGTGCCGTAACACATTAGGTCGCATGTGTCTTCTATATCCGACGCAACTGGAGATAGTATGCGAAGTCGGTCAAGAGGGATGCAGACGACGGGATTCCAGTAGCGGAAAGCGCCCCACGTGAATCGACCTCATTGACTCCGCTTTTTCTCTCTCTGATTCTGGCGGCGTTATTACAAGTACGACCCCATGAGTGTGGCAACACTGTCATTTTAGTTAGCTTGTTTTTTTTTGTTTTCTACTAGTGTGGGAGCACTCTGTGTCCACAAATCGGTGCGGCCGGCGCTGCGTCTTGCTCCATCCTCTCCTTCTCGGGCTCGTGCTGTTAGGCTGATGACAGACGATCGGCACGTCACTAGTCACGTGACCCTTTTCGTCCGCGCTATGGTCCGTCGCGTGCATACCGCTTTGGCCGCGAACACCACTGGCAACAGCAAGCGCAAATTGTCAAAAAGTCTCCCCTATAGGCAGTACACATCTGTCGCGGCGGTGTAGCAGACGACAGATCTGCTGGGCAGTGGACACAGGCAGGGCCTGTATCAGACGATAAGACTTGATCTAGGCGGTATCCAACTTTCGCGGCGGTAGCAGACCGTCTGCTAAGCAGTACACATTGGTAGCGCTTGTATCAGACTGTGATAAGTCGTTAGTTAGGCAGTAGTACAAATTGGTAACGGCGGTAGCAGACGGTAATGCAGCAGCAAAACTGGTCTTCCCTGCCACGAGGATGTACCCACCTGGGAATTTTTTTTCCCACGACCTCTTTCATTCTAGGCATTTTTTTTAAACAAAAGCCAGCAACTGGCACCTGCAACGACATCACCGTCAGGCTCCACTTCAGACTCGAGCGCGGATTTCAAAAAACGTAAAAAAAAAAACGGAAAGATTTCGCGAAGCCGGAATTGGGCCAACGCCGCACACTCACCGGCAATCCGCCGCCCCTGGCTTTCACGGCAAAGTCGCCGCGGTCGTCACATTTCCTCTTCGCCGAGTCGGACACGGTCCGACAGCGTCCGCCGACCAGCGCGCCGTAGTCCACAACGTACCGCTCGAAGGCAACGCCACCACACGGCATCCCAACGCGCACTCGGGAGGAAATCGCGTCGTGAATTAAAAAAGAAACGAAAGAAAAAAAAAAGGAATCAAATTAACTAGATCGGAAGCACATGACGCCTATTAAGTCCTTTCTCGATGAAAAAAAAAAGAAATACAGAGAAATGACCGTCACTACGCCTGTTCTCCGTCCCTAGCCGTCTCTTCGCCTGCCAACCGTGCACACACACACATCCCAGGCGGCGGTGACACTCCAGGAGCACGCGTCGCCGTTCTGTGCAAGACGAGCGCGAAACCCGCCAAACCGCCGCACCGCGCGTCCGTCAGTCGAGTGAGTGAGGAGTTTACTCCGATGATAATCTCACTACCAGCGAAAAAGCGTTGCGCTCGTCGCGCCCAGTCTGTGCGGTGTGCACAGCGCGTCGCGCGACAGAAGCGCCGCCTTGCGGGTGAGGAGGCGCGGGAGATAGAGAGAGGAGGCCTTTGTCTCCAGAGCGGTTTTCTCTCCCCCATCACGCCTCTCTCTCTCCCTATCTCTTTCCACAGAGCTGTCCGGAATCTCCCCCTCTCTCGCTCCCTGATCTTTCGCTTCCAGGGAAGCACGTTTGCGCCTCAATTCTCCGTAATCCAGAGCAAAACGGTGCCATTGTTCGCGGCCGAGTAGGGTGATGGATCGCCGGCTGCAGCGTATCTCGCTCGGCGGCGCGGCAAATAATTGCCAACGAGACGACGACAGGGACAGAAAAAGAAGAACCGTTAACTTCGCGCTCAGGCGAGATAGCGCGTTTACGCGCCTAATACACCTGGGCGTTTCGGCGCCGGACGAAAACAGCCAGACGACTGCGTCATGTTCAGAAGTTGACGGCGCCAAGCGAGCTCCGACAAACAGGACTGTCGTCTGCGTACGTAACAAGTTGTTATAATTAGCCAACCAAGCGAGAGCGCAGCAGACGACACGTATACCACGAAGGTACAGGGTTGGTCAAAAGTTTATGGTTTATGGGCCTTCAACGTCCCAGAGCGACTCAGGCTGCGAGGGCCGCCGTAGTGGAGGGCTCCGGATTAATTTCGACCACCTGGAAACCTTTAACGTGCACTGACATGGTACAGTAGTTGACCAAACGTTCCCAGGCCACAGAGTCTTGCTTTTCAGCGGCATATTCTACCGCTTATGATGGCGGTAAAGGTTTCAGGTTTCTCAGAGGTTAGAATGACACTTCTCTTATCATGTACAGAGATTATGGGCTTCGGGGGTGTCATAACTGTCGGACTATGGCGCTCGAAAGCAGACCCTGTGGCCTGGGAACTTTTGACCGGCCCTGTACATGTATAAAAGCTCGACATGCACGGATGTGATCGGCGTGTGAAAAGTTATTACAACGTAGCACATGACACTGTATAGCACGCGTAGCAAACACGTAACGGACGACACCGTTACCAAAAACGACGCAATAGCAGCGCGGTCTGCGCGCAATAGGTTATCACACTGTAGCAGACGGCCTCGTTCGCGGCGGCTCCTTAATCTCGCTATTAACGAGACACTCTAATTAAAAGCCCCATGTGTAAAAAGAAAGAGTGCGCAGATAATATAAAACGTATTTGCAGAAAAACTGCATGCCCGCCGACTGTGGCGCCACCTACGTTGAACACGTTCGAAATGCTCAGCCCCATCTGGACCATCCTGTTATCGATGCAAAAAATTGCCTTTGTTGAGCAACGCAGACTCGTATGCAGTACACCTGCTGTCAAAAGCTTACGGAACACGACAAAAATTTAGTTCTTCACCGTCTTTGCATGCAGCCTGCCTGACAGTCTGCATATTACACAGCTCACCATTGAATCCCGTGTTGCAAGCTGCGAGAAACAGAATTTAGACGCCAGAGTGCCGTGTCATCTACTGCACGACAGCGGGTTTAGCGCTCAGTATTCGAAGTACAGCCTTTGCCAAAGGAAACTAGGCTGCATGGTTTGCTTCTCATTCGAATAGTAGAGCCCTCACGGCTTTTCTAAAGATCAAAAGGTGAGGACAAGGGTTCTGGTTATCATACAGAGAGTTAGAGTTAATAATTAATAATTGGGTTTTAGGGAAAGGAAATGGCGCAGTATCTGTCTCATATATCTTTGGACACCTGAACCGCGCCGTAAGGGAAGGGTAAAGGAGGGAGTGGAAGAAGAAAGGAAGGGAGAGGTGCCGTAGTGGACGGCTCCGGAATAATTTCGACCACCTGGGGATCTTTAACGTGCACTGACATCGCACAGCACACGGGCGCCTTAGCGTTTTTCCTCCATAAAAACGCAGCCGCCGCGGTCGGGTTCGAACCCGGGAACTCCGGATCAGTAGTCGAGCGCCCTAACCACTGAGCCACCGTGGCGGGGAGAGAGTTAGAGTTTGAGGGCTGGCATAATAGCTTCAACATACGGCTCAGAAGCAAACCGTCGTCTAACCTGGTTTACTTTTGGCAAAGACTGCAGTAGATTAGGAGCACCACAGTACGTTCGACGAAGCATTCCGGTATGCATGAATCGCACGATACTACATACAGCCAGCCACGTCATGAACAGGCGAACGATTGCGTTCTGTTCAGCGTGAGTGACCTCGCACGCGACATACCACGTCTGCGTGCTGCCGGAGGAAGTACGTAGCGGAACACGGCCGGATTTCGAAGCAATGTTTCACAACCGGTATGAGTAACGCGCCCTCGAAGACACCTGCACGGTTGACGCAGAATCCAGTGCAGCCGCATATAACACCGCACATTCTATATCGCTTCGCCAAGATATCGGGACAACATCGACGCGTTCGGAGCATTGGCATGGCTTCTTTCGTATCACCATGAAACAGAAAAAAATAAAATCAAAACTGCGACGGAGAAATTGCAGCTCATTCTTCGACGCACTGATTTCCAGAGTGATACCCGCCTGGTCGCGAAACTCGGATTAATAACTGAGTCACTGCTTGCTGCCGTTTTGGAGTAGCAAATGGCAGTTCGGAGCGACGCCTATGAGGTGAAAAAAAAACGAGCCCACCACGGGCCTCTGGCCCGTCAGTTCGCCCTAACATCAATCGTTCTATGTAACCCCAGATGGCGCGACAATTCACAGGCTTCCAAATGAAATTGAATTTGGTTGACGGTTTTCTCCTTTGGGGAGTATCGCAAAACGACGACAAAAAACAGGGTTAGGTTCCGTTGCCAATAAAGTGCGCGTTACGACCATCACGCAAGAGCGCGTTAAGATTACATTCAACGCAGAGAGAAAGACAGAGACACGAATGAGATAAGTCTGACGAGTGTCGCAGACGATATGTGTGTCTGACGTAACGTTACACAAGTACCAACATTTTGTTCTACAAGAACCTCAGTGTTGGACGGTATAGCGTTCACCGTTACAAAAATTGCCTATAGAGAGTCTATAGACTTCTTATAGACTGCCTATAGACAAAAGTCTACTAAAAGTGTATGACCATAAATCTATAGATTGCCTATAGGCTGACTAGAGGATTTGCATTGCCTACAGACTAGAGTTTTTTTTATAGAGAGCCTATATACTTTATAGACTATGGAGAGTCTATGGTGGGTCTATAGACCGTCTAAATAATTTTTTGTAAGGGCATAACGAAGAGGAAGAAGCTTGAGATAACGTCATTCTATAACACTTTTAAATTGTCCAAATACAATTACAGTGTGACGAGGAGGGGGGGGGGGGGGTGGAGCATGAAATACGTGTTTAGTCCAAAGAACCACATTGCGTAAGGCAAAAAAAAAAAAGCTTACGTGGCGAATGTCACTCGTCGACTTTCATCTCGAAGGTGGCAGCCGAAATACGCAGCTTCGCGACATCTTGAAACACAAAGCCACTACGGACACGCTTAATGACAGAAGACGGGAAAGATGAAATCACGCGCTCAAAGCATAGCGCTCAATAGTGATCGCTATTAGGAGGTACAGAGGTATAGCAAAGGTCCCGAACGGTGGGCACGGGAAGATCCCGAAAGCCTCTCAACGCTGCCCTACGCTGTTAAATGCAGCAGACGAAAAAAAAAAATTTTCTCGAGCAGACGACTTCCCAGAAAACGCAGGGCAAGTGCTTACAGCGATTAGGGGGGGAGTAGAGACAAAGAAACAACAATAGCAGACGATGCGTATTACCTAGAAGCCGCTCGGATTGCACTGAGATTAAATTCTACGCTTCAAACAACGACCTCGACGGTTCCCTGAGCTGGCTTCATGTTTTATTTTTCTTTGCTTCTCTCTTTTAAGATGTCGTTGGCTATAAAACTAATGATGTGTTCAACAGACCAAGGTGCGAAGACCTTTCTTTCACCGTTTTAACGCTGCAAGGACAAAGGTTCGGTAACAACTCGACCCAACGTGAGCGCGGCTATGGTACTTTATTTTTTTTTATTGATTTTGCTTTTCTCTCCGGCCTCTTCTGACCGCTATCATTCGCGCTTTACGAAGTACGCTATACAGCAAGTAAAAACGTGGCGTAAAGCACGAAAAACACACTAACGACTAGGTTTTTATATAATGTACATAAAAGGCATAACGGCCAGCAATTAAGGCGGACGTGCAATGAACCGCTCTCCTTCAGCCAATTTGTCGCTATCCGCAAGTCGGGAGAATTAACAAGCCAATTTGTACCGCAAAACAACGCTCTAATGAACACACACACACACATGGACACAAATTGCATGTGTGCTCCGCTAAATGCTTTCCTTAGGCATACATGGCGCCGGCGTTATGTGTCTCCCGTGAGCGTTTCCAAGAGAGCCGCCAATCATATTTTTTTTTCCAGTTCTAGGAAGCCCTGCTCCGAGAATCCGTTGCAAGCCGCCCCGAGTCAAGTGCCAGCAACGCCTATCGTTCGAGTCTATCCGTTTCCTCTTAAAAGCTTCAAGCACGCGTGTTCGAGATTCCCTCAACTTCTTGGAAATCGAGGCGGAACGGAATGAAGTGTCGCACTTATTCAACGGAATCCGCAGATGTGCGGCTCAACTGTCAGGCGACTTTTAATGGTCATCTAGCACTCCACTCCACATCGTTCTTTTTAACTATTAATGAACATGGTACCAGCGCAAGATACAAGGACACAGGGTGAAGACAACACGAACGCCGGTGTTCGTGTTGTCTTCTCCCTGCGTCCTTGTCTCTTGCGCTGGTACCATGTTCCTTAATAGTGCAAACAACCAACTAGCCCAGCTGTCTACCCTTAGCGACGTCCTTTTTAAGTCCTTGGGTTGTTTTTTATTTCTCTTTTTGTCGGATTGCAATAACTCTCACGCCCACTGCTGTGCAAAGGCCTCTCCCATGTATTTCCAATAACCACTGTCCTTTGCCAGCTGCATCCACCCTTTGCCTGCAAACTTCTTAAACTCATCCGCCCACCCAACCTTCTGCCGCCCCCTGCTACGCTTACTTTCTCTTGGAATCCACTCCGTTACCCTTAAGGACCAGCGGTTATCTTGCCTTCGCATTACATGCACTTCCCAAGCCCATTTCATCCTCTTGATTTCGACTAGGATGTCATTGACACGCGTTTGTTCCCTCACCCACTCTGTCCGCTTGCGGTCTCTTAACGTTACACCTATAATTTTTCTTTCCATAGCTCACTGCGTTGTCCTTAACTTAAGCTGAACTCTTTTCGTTAGCCTCCACGTTTCTGCCCCATATGTGAGCAATAACTGTACAGCGCCATTTAATGAAGGAAGCCAACAGCGTCGGGACGCGAAATTCTGAGGTAGTGGGTTCGTATCCCACCGGCGGCACGTGGTTGTTTTTTCTTCAACCACGTAATCAATTATCCTAAAGGGATAAAATAATTGCACTGAAAATTTCCCATCGATAAACACTACATTTTAAAAAAGACAGAAACATTCCCCAGTGCATTCCTTGATTTCACTGACCGCTAGCTTCTTTCACATGCATGTCATAACGCGCCCCTCATTTCCCATTCCTTGTCTGCTCATACAGCGCCACGTTCTACAAGCGAGCTCAAGTGTCCAGGTCCCCGTAGAAGTACTAGCTCATGTTGAAGAACATCTCGCCAATATGGACGTCTCACCGTTCCCCGCGCAGGCCTAATTGCCTGAAACTGCCTTGTTTTTCGCGCAATGGGTTGTCCAAAGACACGCCCACATACACACACTTCTCAGATACAGACAAAAACAGGTCTCGGTGAAACGTCTAACAATCTGCTTGGTCACTGAGTTCCTGGAACCTGACAACACGCACTGGGTCCTAAAAAGCCGTCACCATTGCTTCGTACAGAGTTTCTTTTTTTTAATGGCACCACCCTTGACAATGCCGCGCTCCGCTTGCTACGAGCAGCAGCGATAAAAAGGTGAGATTCGCATCTGGCGTCGACGCGAGTGACGGCAGCGTCTTTCTGAGAAACCGAAAAATAATTGAAGGAGCTAGACACCGCAGCGGACACGGGACAGAGAAAGAAGACGACACAGACTCTCCACTTAGAAAGAAGGTACGAAACGCGAAGAAAAGAAAACTTAACGAGAGAGTAAATTTCGCGCACATGTGGAGAGTTTCGCGTAATGAAATAGGAAACTGTGCGCAAAGTCCTCTCTTTAGGAGGAAAAACAAAAACAAAAGAGAAGTCTCATAATAACCCGGTCAGAGAAAGAAAAAAACACTGAATACTACCTTAAATTGGAGGCAAATATTCCAAGGAATTGCGGGAGCCGGCGACTCCCTGGCGGGCGTCGCTTGGAAGTCACCTGCGCGCCGAGCGACTTCTCCGAGGAGTTCTTACACAAGGTGAAACCGGTGTGTCTCGTCATTGCTTCCAGCCGAGGCAACTTCTCCGGCAGCCGCATATTTGTTCCGGATAAAAGCGCAAAAATAAAAACAACAAAAGATAGCACACACACACACACCTCGGAGCTTCTGACCTCTCGAGTTAGAAGCGATGCAAAGGACTTAACAATGGGCCGATTGCGCAAACGCCTGTTACGCGACCGCATTAATTGAAATGAAACAGGGCGCCTCGGAACGAGCCCCGCCGCGTGTGTAAAGACAAAAAAATATATATAAACAAAAGGACGTCGTTTCGCGGGCGTTAAGGACAGACGAACTTCCCGGAAAGACGACGCGTTGTTCCTTGGCATGGCCCCTTTCTTTTTCTGTTTTAAGGCGAAAGCCTTTAATGGCTCATACTGTCGTCCGTACGTCAACAGAGGGTGTCACACGTGTTAACTCGGGAACTAAAACAAAAAATAGGAGAAAACCAATGGTTGCTTCAGATAGAGGAGAAAAAAATGAACCTAGGAGCCACGTTTGATGACTGTAGAGTAATTAGTTAATTAATTATAGTCAGAAAAGTCAAAATTGCGTCGAAATAGCGCGGACGTCAATATAGCCACGGGAACCGTGTGGCGTCACATTCACCGGAAGTCGTCACGGCATAGCGACAAATTGTCACAGAATGGTCGGAAAAAACAACGTCGGATTTGTCAAATTAGATGGGAAAATGTGTAATTAAGCGTAATAACCCTTAAGATCCCCGAAATATGTATAATTTGGGTATCGATATAGCCACGGGAACGGTGTGACGTCACATTCACCGGAAGTCGTCACGGCATAGTGACAAATTGTCACAGAGTGGTCGAAAAAACGTCCGATTCGTGTCAAATTAGATGAAAAAATGTGTAATTAAGCGTAATAAACACTTTAAGATCACCGAAATATGTATAATTTGGGTATCGATATAGCCACGGGAGCGTTGTCACGTCACATCCACCGGAAGTCGTCACGGCATAGTGAAAATTGTAACAGAATGGTCGGCTTTCGCTTCTCAACACTTTAGCTGCCAAAGTGTCTCGTAATTTTTTAATTTTAAGTGCAAGACTGCGCAGACCTTCCTCCTCTAGCAAGCTCACCGGACGAAACGAATAAGCTCTCCTCTGGCCTACACTCTAAACAGGAATGCGCCTATATGGGGAGTAAGAAAGGGAAGTAAGCTCTCCTCTAACTCAATCACTTTTTATAAAACGGGAATGCTCTAGAAGACGTCTTACTCTCTATTTACTCCCTCTAGCGCGCACCCTTTTATATAGAGGTTGGCGCTAGAGAACGGTTTACTCCCATATAGGTGTATTCCTGTTTAGAGTGTACATACACTACCCAAGAGGTGGAACAGAGAACTTGAGTGGAAGTATACACACTAAACAAATTCTCACCCTTAAGGGTGCAAATCGCTGTCCCCAGACGAACACCCTTTTGGGTGCTAAAAAGGGTGCAGAGATCAGCACCCTTCACGGAGGGTGCACAGCATGAAAGTTTAGAGGGCGCGCATCAGTCCAAGGCTTTTGCTTCATGGGTGGATCAACGTGGAGCACCCTTCCAACATGCATTCGTAGAGGTGTTATGGAAAAATAGTACCCTTTAATGAGGGTGCAACCATTACATAATAATAATTGGTTTTGGGGGAAAGGAAATGGCGCAGTATCTGTCTCATATATCGTTGGACACCTGAACCGCGCCGTAAGGGAAGGGATAAAGGAGGGAATGAAAGAAGAAAGAGGTGCCGTAGTGGAGGGCTCCGGAATAATTTCGACCACGTGGGGATCTTTAACGTGCACTGACATCGCACAGCACACGGGCGCCTTCGCGTTTTTCCTCCATAAAGGCGCAGCCGCCGCGGTCGGGTTCGAACCCGGGAACTCCGGATCAGTAGCCGAGCGCCCTAACCACTGAGCCACCGCGGCGGGTCACCATTACATCCTCTAAAGTATCATTAAGTGCAGCTTTCTTTAAGGGTGCTGATCTCTGCACCCTTTAATAGAACCGAACAATTGGAAAAGGGTGTTAGTCTGGGGAGAGCTGATTTACACCCTAAAGGGTGAGAAATTGTTTAGTGTGTACCTCCAGGAGTTGGACTCAAGGGGGAAGAAAAAAGTTGGCAAAATACGCGCGCGCGCATACACACAAACGAACTATAACAGCCGAACACGCTGTGAGACGAGCACTGTGTCCTTCTGAATTCTTCAAAGCGTCCTTAATGACGAGCTGGAGCCAAGAATTCTCGCTCCTTCATTTTTTTTTCTTTCGTTTTGCTTCGCGTCGCGCAAGAAAGAAAACGATAAGAAGGCACCAAAGACGGAACGAACAACTTGAATAATAATAATAATAATAATAATAATAATAATAATAATAATAATTGGCTTTTGGGGAAAGGAAATGACGCAGTATCTGTCTCATATATTGTTGGACACCTGAACCGCGCCGTAAGGGAAGGGATAAAGGAGGGAGTGAAAGATTGGTTTGGTTTATAGGGGTTTAACGTCCCAAAGCAACTCAGGCTATGAGAGACGCCGTAGTGAAGGGCTCCGGAAATTTCGACCACCTGGGGTTCTTTAACGTGCACTGACATCGCACAGTACACGGGCCTCTAGAATTTCGCCTCCATGGAAATTCGACCGCCGCGGCCGGGATCGAACCCGCGGAGTGAAAGAAGAAAGGAAGAAAGGGGTGCCGTAGTGGAGGGCTCCGGAATAATTTCGACCACCTGGGGATCTTTAACGTGCACTGACATCGTTATGGAGGAAAAACGCTAAGGCGCCCGTGTCCTGTGCGATGTCAGTGCACGTTAAAGATCCCCAGGTGGTCGAAATTATTCCGGAGCCCTCCACTTGAAACTTGAAAACTTGAAAAGAAAAGAATGGAAAGATGTACAGAACGGCGGAAGGAACGATAACAAGGGGGCAAGAAGTACAGAGGAATGAAAAAAAAAGGAATTAAAGAAAGGGCGAAGGAAAGAACAAGGAGAGACGGAGAAAGGAGGAAAGACGGTAATAAAGAGAGGGAGGGAGAAAGGGGATAAAAACGAACAAACGCGACTGCAGCGCCTCGACACTGCTCGGCGGGAGCTCGGCTAAGTGTTACGCAGCCTTCTTCTTTCCGGAGAAACCCGAACGGGGCCAGCGCGCTAAGTGCAACATTAAGTGGAGAGCGGCTCAGATAGGAAAGCAAAGGAGACAGCCCGGAGCCCTTCACTACGAGGATGAGGGCGTATTGCAGCGTTGCTTTCCAGAGAAAAGGCGCGAGATTTCGAGCGAGAAAGCTCGGGGACGGTGAACTAACACCCAGAGAGCACACTTATGCCACAAGAAACCGCGATAAAAGGTTCATTCCCCAAGTACGAACAAACTACGGACGTCAAATGCTCAGCTACCTCTTACCATTATTGCTAAATGCTTTGTGTTAGTCTTACAAACCAGTATTTTTGCATCTTATTTCTTTTCCTGTTTTTGTCTGTTTTTATCTCTTTTTTATTTTTTATTTTTATTTTTTTTCCGAGTCAGTTGTGTCTCGCTTATTTTTCCTCAAACGCAATTGTTTTGTTAGTTGCTGCCAATATATGTAATCAAACAAACCTTGAAACCTTGTACGGGGGCGCAATCAAGCTCCAGTGAGAGCTTTTTGTCTGCGCTCCTAACATCTGGATGATGTAAATAAAGATTTCATTGATTAAGCAGCAGACAAGAGTTTCGTACTATTAACTAGAGCGAAAGCTGGCGGCGCTGCATCTCAGCCACCATGGGCGCTCAAAGCATCATGGGCCGGTGAGATTCTTGGTGCGCCACAGTCGTGTTTTTTTTTTTTTTCGGGAACACAGAGTGGCGTTACTGAGATGTCCCCTTCCGTATCCACAGCGCGCCCCGCGCGCAGACGACTTTGGCGCGAACGTATAGTGCGCAAAAGACACAGTAGCGAAAACGCAACAGCATACGACGCCAATAAAAGGTTTCTGTTTTCCGAAATGCCATGAAAAAAACCTCTTAAATTATTGAAGCGACATTTTTTTAAAAAAACGTATTTCTTTTTTAAAAGTGCGCCTGTTAAGCACGAAATATTGATTTTTTTTTTTTGGCGTGCAATACTTGGCCAAAAGGAGAGCGAGCCATCGCTTATTTTGAGCAAACTTTACATTTACACGGTTTTCTTGCTCGTTTGTTGCCATTTGTAGACAGGATATTGAATGTTAGTGCGTTCTTGACTATGGAACAACGTTTGTTTTTTCGTTATTTTTTTTTTTGCCAAAGGTTGCGGTTCTGCAGTCAGTGGCACTCCGCCCCATGATGCTTAGAGCGCCCATGGTGGCTCGAGGAAGCTCCGTGCAAACTCCTATAGGCGGGGCGCCAGATTTCCCTGTAGGTAATAGTAAGAAACTCTATGGCAGCAGACGACGACCCGGACGACAAAGATGGCGGCGGCAGACGACAATCACTGGAAAGGCGAAAACTGCAATTTGCACTTTCCCCTCACCAGTCTTTTGGAAACACCCACGTGTGCGAGCAAGATGACTGGAGTAAGGCGTGGTGTTGGGCCAGTTGGTTCATAGGATTAGCAAATATAAAACTGCGCGAAGCAGACGGGACGGGAGGAGAACACAAAGACGCTCTGTGTCAGCAGGCGCGGGGTTCGTCTGCTGCTAACCGTCTGCTTCACTGACACAAAGCTCGTCGACCTAGACGGACTCTCCTAAGGCACGCGAGTTGCCTAACACTATCTATTACAAAAGTCGAGTTCAAAATCAGACCATACCCCTTCGACCGGCTTTCGCAAACTCAAAACGAAAGAAAGGTATATAACACACTTGCGCCCTTGTGACATTCAAGTAAGTATACCCTTCAAGAGATACCAGTTGAAACGCGAGGAAACTTTGTAGGACAAAAAAAAAAAGAAATAACGGGTAAAGCAAGAACGTCATTAAACGCTCTGGCAGAAAAATGGGCTCCTTTTATAAACGAAAAAAAAAGAGAAACCGGCGCGTTGGTTTGCACAGACGAGCCGACTGCTTCGCGCGTTGCCTACGAAGTACAAGTAGGCATGCGTTCTCGGAATTTTTCGGGCGAAGAAAGATTGCGACGCTTAGAACAATGGCAGAAGCAAGAGCACTCGGAAGAGCTTCGCTCTCAGAGGGGGTTGGGGTGAAATAGAAGTAGTTAAACTCGGTCCCAGTCAAGCTGAAAATCGTTTACGAGGAAAGAGGTGGTGAGCCTTAACTACTTCCCTCTCGGAGAACGGCTCAAAAGAACAGCACCTACACTCTTTTACAACTCAAGAACAAAGCGGCCTTTCTCCGCCAAACGACTCTCTTCCTCACCAGCCTATTAGTGTGACAATAGAGGGAGTGGCAGATGAAAAAGGATAATGGCCCCTCCCTCCATGGTCGAGCATCGTCCCACCCTGCATTGTGACGATATCAAGGCAATGTGAATCGGCCGAAGCCATTGACTAGAAGGGGGTCCTTTAAGGGGGGATAAAGCTGCTTCGCTCTTGAGTTGTATCTGACTATTGGTATTTGGCCGGTGGAAAGAGGCGCCGGAACAGGCGGCTTCATCTCGCTCAAGCTCGACCCCTGAACCGTGAAGAGGGGAAATGGTGGAGGGAATTAGAGAAGTAGATAGAAAATACGTTGGCGCTAGGCGCCGACCAAAGCGAAGACCGTCATATTGACCTTTTAAGCACCCCCTTAAAAAAAAGAAAAAGCTGCGAGAAGGCAAATTTTCTGTTCCACGGCAACAACAACAAAAAAAGGTCGCCACCGTCTGGAAGACGTTGAAGTAGCGAGCGTTAGCTGTTCGGTTTACTAGACGAAGAAAGCGAAGAACGCGCCGCTCGTCTCGAGAGACGGAATGTGTAAATAAATAAATAAATAAATAAATAAATAAATAAATAAATAAATAAATAATACCCTTTGAAACGGGGTGGATTGCCACCATGCTCGGCTACACGTGCACGCACGCCGCCTAGCGGAGCGATCGACCCCTAGCGCCATCTATCAAAGAAATTACGATGCACATCTACCCGTTGCCGAGTTACACCCCCTCAAGATACGTCTCAAACGGAATTTGCTTCGTTTGGGGGGTCAATGTGAGCCTAGAATTCGGCTTGCGCTGCGATATGGTAACGCTTCAATTAGTAATTGCATTTTCACATTGTTTACCTATTATTTAATAGTAGTTTTAACTTCTATACCACAATCCGCAAGGTTTTATTTGCCTACCAAATTCGGTACACACACAACTGCCCCCGCATGGGTGCCCCTTGTTGTCGGAGTATATATAGCGGAATGATGGCATGCACATACAGCAGTGCTGTAACGGGACAGTTTTCCTACCCGTTCTAGGATACTTTTTTTGATGAGGGGGGAAAGAGATTGGAGGGCACAACCAATTTTAATGGCCGCCATCTTGGATACGAGAAACCGAAACTACGCCGCCATTTCGACCGTTGACGTCGCACTCATAGTTCCACCTCTATCCACCATACTGGACTGTGACGTCATCATTGGCATGCGGTAAGTGGTTGTTTCTACGATGCTATTGTAGATGGCGCTGCAAGTCTCATTGCGAGATGTGCTGTTCACTAGTTGTTGCCAGATGGCGCTGTGATCTCAGGGTGGCACGAGGCTGAACGAAATCCCGAAACGTGACAGGAGCGAACGCTCTGTAGAAAAAAGACCGGAAAGAAAGTGACAGCCACATAGAGCGAATGGGAGCACGGAAGGCATACCACTACAACCACAAGAGCAGCAGAAAGGGGAGGAGGAGGCTATTGACCTACAGTACAACGCCATTATTTAAGAGAGAGTCGTCGCTACAATGCAGCCACCCCTGTCTGTGATGACCGGAATAAAAACTGGGGGGAGGGGGAGGAGTGTTCACGGTGGGGAACACAAAGACGAGACCGAAGAAAATGAAGCGTCTGCGTAAGAACAAGGCGAATAGACAAATGACAGCCCTGAAGCCTGCTGGAAGCGACGTCCTCTAAGAGGGGGGGGGGGGGGGTGCCGATTGGGGGAGAAATGATCAAAGAAAACGCAGAGGAGCGATGGAGAGTCATCGAGGCGACGGTGTGAGCGCGCACCGAGGCTAGATCCCGTGCGCCGCGAAAGAAGCAGGGGGTGTGCAGGACAGGAGGGGGTTACAGCAGGGGGGGGGGGGAGCGGCTGCAGCGCGCAAGCAGAAACAGCAGCAGCAGCAGCTCAGTGACTTCCTCCTCGGCTAGCCGCCGACCGCCGCCGTTGCCTCTTGGGCCCGCCAATCTTGTTTTCCTGGAAGAGCGATTAGCGGCGGCGGAGCGCGCCCGCGCGCGAACGAACGACCACGCTCTGTCCCCCTCTCCCGAGCACTCCGCGGTTCCCTGAAAACCCAGCGGGAGAGTCGCTAAGGGGGGCGAGGGGGGAGGGAGTCACTCGGAAACGGACGTAAGAGAGTTAAGGGAGACAGATAAAGAAAGCAAAGGATTGGTTACGTAGCACGTACTGACAGCAGGACGACCCGCCGCGATTCACCGCCGTCGCCCCAGAAACGCAAGACAAGATCGGCGCGCGTTTCTTTCTACCGCTGCCCCCCCCCCCCCTCCTCCTCCTCCCGCTACTATCTCAGCACCCCCTCCCTCTCTAGCCAGGCGCTCAAGACCTCTCGCGACTCTCCGGCGGCATGCCGGCTCGACTCAACTGCAGAGACTGTGGGAAGGCTGTCCTGTGGAAGTCGTGCTTTCTCTTCGGGTCTGCTTCGGGTCTGGGAGCGGCGTCATCGGGAGGAACAGCGGCATTCGGAACGCCTCTCCCCTTGCCCTTCATTATTTGCTTTTTTTTTTTTTGCGGAGCGCGCTCTTGTAGAGAGTTAAGATGGTGAGAAGGCACTCTACCCTAAGGCCCCTCCAACTCCACCCTCACAGAAACCCGGCGGCGGTCAACTTATCGGCCTTCTACGTCTTCCTCGAGTGGTTCTGCGAAACACGAAATAAAAGGAGTGGAAGGGCGCGAGGCGATTGCGGCATTCGCCGAAACGATGCTAGCGACCGGTCGTTCCGCGCCTCTCCGCGAAAGGAACCGAGTCCACTCGGTTGACGCAAAAAGCCGCTTGGTCGCGAACTCCGCTTGGTCGGCTGACGCAAAGCCTTTCGGCAAACTCTACCGAAACCCGTTGGCCGTGCTCGCCCGCTTAATATTACTCCATCGCTGTTTCTCGGTACGACGCTTTACGTTAGGGCATTCCAGAAAGCGGCGCGAAAATTTGGTCTCGGTTCGTGACGAAAGCACAGCGCACAGGACAAGGCGAGATAAAGAGAAACACTAAACGAAAAAGAACAATCGCTGATCTCGCAACAGGAACTCAGCGCAGAACGTGTAGAAAAACGCAGCGTTCGGGTCTACCGTTTTTTTTTTTTCTCTGATTTCGCCTTCTTCCTTATCTATTCCTTTACTCTTCCTATATTTCATTCTCTGAAAAAGAAGTGTAATCACCCTTTATCACGTCTTGTGTGATCGGAGTAACTCGGGTAAGTTCGGAACAGCGTCGCGCCAGCTGCAGCCAATGGGAGGAGGGCGTCGCGCCAGCTGCAGCCAATAGGGAGGAGGGCGTCGCGCCAGCTGCAGCCAATGGGAGGAGGGCGTCGCGCCAGCTGCCCACGAGTGGAGAGAGGACGTTGAAGAGCGAGAAACGCCGAGATTGAACGCATGCTTTCACACGTCTCTACCCAGTTAAACCACCTCATAACCCTACCAGTTTTTTTTTACTGTTGTTAGTTAATGACGTCACCACGGGGCGACGATGACTGAGGACAACTGCGCACAATTTTACTTCTCAGTGAAAATCGAGTGTTTGCCTCTCTGCACCTGTGTTGATTACTGTTCAGCAGCGAAAGATGAATTTGCTGACGAGGATTCGATTAGAGACTCGTGACGTCATGAGCTGAAAGGACTTCGTGATCACCGTTTGAAAGTGAATCGCGGTGTAGATCCGCGTTAAAAATCACTGCAGTGTACCCGTTAAAAAGGTCAGTAATAGAGGTAATAGAGATACGCGTACTGCTGGTCTTTTATGGCTTATAAAATGCCCCGATTTCACTGATGATGGTTTATATGTCCTTAAAACGCCGTATCCTATTGTCGCGTAGCGAGCTTCGCAGGTTTCGTGCGCCAGTTTTTCCAACAAGCTGAATGTGTTCTTCTCCCCGCGGTGCGACTGTTGCTGTCTTTGTGCTCGCTGCTGTGCGGGGAGCCATTAGAGGGGCTCACAGCCCGACATTTGCCAGAGCCGTTTTCTCTCCGGCTCTTTGTAAGCAGGCGTTGTGCGGCCCCCTCCCCGGCTTTGTTCGAATGCTTAGTTAGAGTAAAACGCACTGAGACCTACGGTTAGCTGTCTGCAGGGGGACAATGTCTCCCAAGGCCGTGTCCGAGACACCAGAGCGGGCGCGCGGACCCCCCGTGGTTTCCAGGAAAGTCGCGCGAAGTGATTGCTTCGGGCAGCCGACTGCCCGGCGGACCAGATGCGTCGGAGACGAGCCGCGAGGGCTGAGAGCGCGGACGGCGGGTCGCGTGGTGCACCGACTGGGAGGTTTGCGTTCCCTGTGTTTCGGATGTCGTTTTGTGTGTTTGTATCTGTGTGCCAAGCGGAAATGCGCGCGTCTTCGTGGAATTTACGCGGTGCTCTCGAGTAAACAACCTCGTGGGCACCGGCGTGCTATTGGCTGCTTTCGTTTTAAAGAAATCATTCTCATTGGCCTCGAGAACAGCATTTCCGATTGGTTACTAAAAGTGTCCCCAGGATCCTGGGCAAACATATTTAAGAGGGGGTTTTTGGCGCGAGGAACGGTGGAGAGGAACGGCTGCGGTCCTGCTGCTCGGGACCTCTGCTCGGAAGATGTTGCGCACCCCTTGGTATGACTGACGGCGTTATTATTTACTCTTAGAGCTTTGTATCAGTTTGTTGAGTTTAAATGATGTTTTGCACCCGTTTTAAATAAACGAAGTTAATTCATGCTACTCATCGGCACCTGCTGGTCAACTTCGAGGTGGCGGAGCGACCGTTCCGTCCCGACGTACGCTTCGTTACACTATTATACAGGCAAACCTGAATCTGACCTAATGCAGTGTCCTTTTTAAACCAACCGCTCCGTTGCATGGAAATCGGAAGAAGGTATACACAACGGGCAAACATTTCCACACCCCGGAACACCCAGATATGAAAGCGATAAGCAATGCAACAAGAGAGCAGATTGAGATTGCCGGCGAGGTTCGCTCTCCTGCGCGCTCTCCAAAAACAGCGCGGACTGCGAAGTCACCTTTCCCAAAGTACACACTAGGCAGCGATTGAGCAACGCGAGGTGACGGAAAAATAAAAGGCGCCCAAGCGCTAGCAAGCAAACACCTTTCGCAACTGCCGGCACGCGCCGCAAGCCAGCCCAGAGATAGAAGTAGCCGGAATCTGCGCCGCGAACCAGCACGCCCTCAGAGACCACTACAGTCGGATACAAGTCAAGACAAAAGCGGCTTTTCCCCCATCGAAGAACCTCCCCCTTCAGCCAATGGCGTCGGCCGGTTCTCATGACCCTGGTCTGCTTGAAAACGCAGGGAGTGGCAGATAAAAGGGGGTTGTACCCTCACGCTGCTTGTCAAGAAGAGTATCTCTCTCTTGCACTGTCAAGGCCACTCCCTGTATTGTCACGCAACTCAAACCGGCCGGCGCCATTGGCTGGAAGGAGGTCCTTTAGCAAAAAAATTAAAAAATAAGTTAAAACAATGCTTTCGCCTTCAATACACGTAAGTGTTAAGTGTCATCCGTAATTTTCTTTTTCTAGAAGATCAAATTAAACACGCTCTTCTAAGCGCTGTACACGTAACACGACCGGTAATGAGATAGCCAATGTACCTGAAATGACAGCGATTTTTTCAAGTCCTGTACCCGTTTCTGCCAAGCGTAAAATATGGGCGCAGTCGGTGGTATCAGCGGTCACTGATAAAAGGTACTTGACGCAGGTTATTGATAGCCTCTCCAAAGCGTCCCTAAACAGCTTTCAAGGGGGGCAGTCTACCCTTACAAAAATGGTCTATAGACAGTCTCTAGACTTCTTATAGCCTCTATTGCATTCCTATAGACATTTATTTTTGTCCATTCATAGTCTAAAGACTTTCTATAAAAAAAGTCTAATAAAAGTGTATGGCCATAAATCTATAGATTGTCTATAGACTGTCTATAGGGTTTCTATTGACTATAGACTGCTCTCTAGGATTTGTTTATAGAGAGCCTATAGACTTTATAGACAGATGTCTATGGATAGTCTATAGACTGTCTAAAGAAATTTTTGTAAGGCTAATAGTCAATCAAATTAAGCGTACCATTCTAAGCGCTTAACGGGTAATATGACCCCTACAAAGGACGAAATAGCCAACAGTGATCGTGCCTCGAATTCAGCGCCCTTGTCGCTGACCGTATGGTTTGGCTGTGCGGTCGACGGTATCAGTGGTGATCGATAAGAGCCAACTGATACAGGTCGCTGAGAGAACTTGGGACTTTCCCTCGCGCGTCTACGAATAACTCGACAGACTCTTTACAGTTGCTCGAATTAATCGCGCCACTGCAAGTGCTTGACAAGGAGTTAACGGCTCCACTTGAAGTGACGCGGTTTCGACGGTTGCGAAACGCAAAAGGCGCCCGTGTGCTCTGGGATGCCAGCGCAGACTAAAGAACAGCATGAACCCGGACCTAGTAGATCATCTACACCAATTATTCGTCAAAAACCTTGATGCCGAATGGTTTGCTGTCAAGCCGCTTAGCTCAATACCTTCGGCCCGTCTGCCATACCGCAGCTGGATTCCTACAGGTCAGGAAAGAACTGGAGGCGAGGATTCTGGATGTCGAAAAATATGCCAGCGAACGACTTGCACTTTCGGCTAAGGTGGCGTTTTTTGTTTTTTTGCAGACGGCACAAGCATCACAGCGCTATCAAAAAGGGAAATAATAGAGTAATAAACAAGTAACGGAACCGTTAGTAACAACCCACAATCCCGCGGGCCGCCAGTTTTGAGTGACGTCGCCAAGGGGGGAAAAAAAAAACACGACTCTCGCCTTTTACTTTCTCATCGCGCCGCCAGCGCCATCTGTCGAGAGTGGCTCCCAACTCACTCTCCCGCCCTCTCCAGCACGCGCTCTCTGTAGAAGGCGCGCGCCACAGAGAGCCGTTTGTAAACACGCCGTTATCGTGCACGCATACGACAGTTTACGAATAGCCAGCGGCCGACGACGACAACGCATTCGGCGGGAAAGGATCTAGGCGAGAAAAAAAAAAAAGACTTGGACGCCCCAGCGGCAGGAGGCATAGAGCTCAACGCGTGCCCAGTGGCCAGCCGCAAGATCCGCCGAGTGGCGTGCGAGTTCGCCAAGAAAAAAAGAAAGAACGAACAAATTCAAGATAAAGGAGCTTATTTGTTTTCTTTTTCCTTTCCGCTTATTTTCTTTTGTGCCGCTTTTCGGGCGTGCTTCTGGGAAACGCAGCTGGGGTTTGAAGCTTTCTCTCCTCCTCTCGTGCGTTGTGCGTCTGGGAACACACGCGTTTGCGCGGAGATCGCGCATGGGGCACGTTGGAAAAAAAAGAATGCATAAAGGAAACATCCACAATAGCGGCGGTGAAGAGATATGCGCAGAAAGCGGCAAACGACGATGCCTTTTTTTCCTTGATGGAATCCAGCAGCTTCAGCCAGCCGCAAAAACAAAACAAAAAATACGAGCTGCATATGTTCTAGTTACAAGACCGAACGAAAGACGCTCGCCGAACACCACACAACCAAATGGGACAAAAAAAAAAAAGCTTTCTGTTGTTGTTCTAGTTCCTGCTGGCGACGACACCGGTCGACCCCATCAAGTCCATCGGCGCCAAAAGCTTCCGGAGTAGATACTCAAGATGGCCACACGCCGTGACAGGCACCGGAATGATTTACGAGCTTGCGAGCCGGAGATGAAACAAGAAATTCTCCGTACCACGAACAACGCCGTATGTTTGTTTAGTCTGCCGCGTTGCGAGCCGCGCTTCACGGCAACGTTCTTTGTCGTTGTTGTAATCGAAACGTTTTTTTTTGTTGTTGTTGCTAGAATGCAAACATTCCGTGTTTAGTTACACCCCCTTGTCTAGTGTTTTACGGATGCTGTGAAAAAACGTCCACGCATTCGTATCTGTACTAACAGAGGACGAGGTAGGTACCAGCGCAGACTGCGCACTGCGAAACCTGCTTCTGCGCAAAACTTTTGCAGCGGCCGGTTCCAATTCTACATCACGTTGAGAGGTCACAGTAGACAAAAATGAACGAAACAGCCAGTAAGAAGTCACGAAAGTAAACGATGCTCTTAGAAAAATACGCCACCAAGAAAGACGGATTCGCTCAGCGCAAACGCGTCGCGCCTTTCTGGAAAAATTTTCTGGCTCGACCAAAAAAATCACGCAACATTGTATCGCCCTCTGAATAACCCGGAGGTCAACGGAATCAAACTCAACGTCCAGAAAGACGAATAAAAAAAAGCAAGAAATGCGTCCCTTACAAGAACGCATTAAGATTCGACATACTCTCCTGTAGAGGATGCGTGCAGATGGGTTTCAGTTCAGGAAGCCCGCACAGGCCTAACCTCTCTCTCTGCGTTCACCGTTGATGTGGCGCGGCGCGCACTGTGCATCGGGAAGAGGTGGGTGCGATCCGGATCTGCAGGTTTCTTCTACGGAGCAGGCATTTGCATGCACTGCGGGTAGCGAAGGGTTAAGAAAAAGAAAAGAATAAGCTACTCAAACCCGTCTACGCCGCGCTCTCCCCCCCCCCCCCCCCCCCTACGTAAGGAGGAGGGTTTTTCTCCATCCCGGAACTGCCGTCTGTCTTTACGCGCTTAGACTGGCTGCAGGCATTTCAGCGCACTGCTCATAAAAAGAAAAAAAAAGAAAATAAAAACCTCTGTGCTTAATCCGGATATACAAGCAGACTTATCAGTCAATAAAGATGTTTTTACTACTGCTACTACTGCACACCGAAAAACTTTTCATAACATAATTTTTTCTCCTCGCCCTCAATATGCCACCGTCACTTTCTCTGCTGTGCAGGGGAAAATATAAGCTCCTTATCATAAGCAGGAAATTATTAGTCGCGATGGAATTATCAGTCCGAGTTATAATTGTAAAAAAACTATCAGTCCCAAATAGGGATACTGCTCAGAGCGGTTATCATGTCTCCTTTTATTTACGTTATAGTTAACGAAAACTTGTGTTCAACCGACTTACCGGAACTAAGCACGTGCCCTGCGCCTCGGCCCGAATAAACAACAAATATAACAATACAAACACAACAAATACACGAACGGCCAATTACAAAGAAATGAACAGGAAAAACTAAGTGCACGAGCAGGGAAGAGAATTTTTCATGGCTGAGTTTTGTAAGAAAGGAAGAAAATACGTAGCCAGCAGCCAGCGCCTATTCTCGATTTCGGCAGCTACAAGGAAATACTACATTTAGAATTCCGTGCAAGGAGATTCTTACGCGTTATCGCAAACAAAACTCGAAGCGCGGTTTAACAACTCGAAACGGATCGCACACAGCAGTTATAGGCAAAAACGCGTTAGAGTTTGACGGCTGCGAGCAAAAAAAGAAATATATAAACTGCTCTGCAGTAACGACAGCACCGAGAACGAATGCGGCAAGGAAAAAAAAGCAAACAAACAAACAACCAACGTGATACGTTGCGACAGGCCCGCGCTTCAGCAAGTGTAAACAGCTCCTGGAAACAGATGGAACAGAATGGGGGCAACACCCTGGATATGTGGAGGTTGTCGCAACTACGCTGCAAGCGATGCTCGCAGGCGGAAATTTCTATTGTAACGGATGATAGCCGATGGACAGATGAAAGACGAAAGAGGGGGGCGTCCGGAGCAAGAAAGCACCGCTCCACTTTCGTAATAAACCACGGGCACTTTGGAGGTGGAGTCAATGATCTTTCAGATGCGCGTTGGAATCGAACGCTATGGCGTTCAGCATTCTGTATGTCTGAACGGCCATTCTGAAAGCGGCCCATCCTTAAAAATTTTTTTAGTCAGTCTATAGATTTCTGTCTATAAAGTCTACAGACTGTAGACAAATCCTAGAGAACAGTCTATAGGCAACAAAATCCTATAGACAATCTATAGATTTATGGCTGTACACTTAGTGGACTTTTGTCTATCGACGGTCTATAGACTATGAATAGACAAATAAATATATATAGGAAGACAACAGAGTCTATAAGAAGTCTATAGACTGCCTATAGACCATTTTTACAAGGGCGATGCCTCGAATGCGTACGGTAGGCCTTAGATTGCGAGTACGGTTACTCCAGGTAAACCTACATCATCTACATGCTATTAATCATCATCATCACGAGCTCAGTTCTGTCACCACCATCGAAAACTCGGTGGTGACGGTTCTGTCCGCTGTAGAATTAAATTTCAATCATTGCGAATCAACAATGCCGGCGCAGACACGAAGCTTCCGGATTGACGGTGCGCAGATTAAACATGGCGGCGCCCCCAGCGAATGCACGTTCCGAAGTCGTCTGATCGAGGACGCGGCCTGAATAAACTTTGCGGCGCCGGCGGCGTGCACCTGTTGAAGTCGTCTGTCGAGGCCTGATAGCAATTAGTGCCGTTCGACTGCTTCTTGTTTTCTTTTTATTTATTAACCCTCGGAGCTTCGACTCGCTCCGGCGCGGGCTGGCAGTTGATTAATCTTCGTCTGCTCTCTTTTCATCCGCCTGTTTCGAGTCGTCTGCGCGGAATAAAGTCGCAAAACGAGCCGGTAATTACCGGAGCTATAGGGCGTTGCAGACAACGAAAGTTTGCGCCATGTTTGGCATGTTTGAGCGCTCAATGCTCGCCTGTACGTACAATCTGTAATTCTCCGAACGCGACTTCGAAACGCTAGCAGACGAGCACCGGCCTACGCGCGCGTCTAATTAGGTGCATGAAAGAATTAAGAATTAGATCAGCGAACCTTTCTTCACTTATTCAAGCATCCCCGTCATCCATCATTACATACCCTTTTATGCCCTGAGGCAATAAATATCGGTTTAAAAAAAACAAATGCACGCGCTGACTGAAGGAAGAAGATGTAAGAACACGATACAGCATAGGAGTTGAACATTGGAAATAAATGCGCGCATCGATAATGACCGACGTTCCGTAACGACAGTCTGCCGTTTTGGTTACTTCCCGAGAGAAAAAAAAAAAGAGAAATGTTTATGCTTAAAAGTATTACAAATGTTTTTGTACATAGAGATCTGAATGAAGCATGCCTTTCGACTGTTGATGATTTGGTGTTCGTTGTGCAGTGATCGTGCCTTCATTCTGTAACGCCGTCTCACCTGTATGGATGGATGATAAGGGCATTACCCTTTGTATCGGGCGGCAGCTTGCGCCACCTAGCGTATACTTCCCCCCTTGTTTCTGACACGATGATGGTGACGATGATATGTGATATTCCCTCAGTATTGGGTAGGTTCACGACTGCGCCCGAGCCGGGAACGTATTTCGCTGTGACCGCCACCTGTACCACTATACGTAATACAGCTAAAACTAGACTTAACGAAGCGAAGAGCAACAACGAAGAACTTCGTTAAATCGAGGAATTCGTACAATCGAGGAATACATTTTTCCGCCTTTCGAAATCTGAAAATCGTAACGTGGCGGCACCCAAAAGCTACCGCCGCATCGTATTTGCCGACCATACCCGCGACTGCGTGTTTGAAGAGTACGCGAAAGCGGCCCGAATCGCTTGCGCGCGAAAGCGCCATCTGGTTAGAACGGACTCGAATCCAACGTGGGAAGCGCAGACGACTGCCGACTCCATTGTTCCGCCTGCGCTATGCAGCCCTGTCAAAACAAAAAACCAGGGCCGTGACTTGGGCGCCTATGGGTATTACTGCTGGCACGCTGCCAACAAGCTACGAGACATGGTGGGCAAAATAAGCGAGAAATTGCCTCTTTTTTGTGCTCATTTATTCCCGCAAGAACTTCGTTATATCGGGTTTAGCGGTCGTTTGTTTCGTTATATCGGGTTTAGTGGTCGTTCGTTTCGTCATTTCGGGTTACTGAGAACATTGAGTCCTAAGGGCACTTAAGGGTAAAATTTCAGCTAACTCTGTATACTTTAGTCATGCGCGTTGTTTCCTTTCCTACCCGAATGTACACATTACGATAATGTTTTTGTTTACAGCTTATTGTTGTTCAGTATATTTTGCTTTGTTTATCCGTGTTCCCTATTTCTATTGTGATAACTTTGTTCATTGTTCTGAAAGTGTGTTTTTTCCTCTCCATTTGGCCACCGTGTTCGATGTATTATTCGGGGTGTAGGCCTCGTCTTCATCCTTTATTTAGCCTCACCTCGAGAGCATATTCTATAATATGACCAAATAAAATACTACTACTACTACCTTGCCGGGAAATCAAAATTTGTTCGTTAGACCGGGAAGTTCGTAAAATCGGGCTTCGTTAGATCGAGTTTTAACTGTAATGGAAACAAGTATAAAGTTCGCGCTTTCTGTTTCGTGCTTCAATTTTTGGAATAAGTCGATAAATATATTTTTTAAGCGCTGGTGTTTCGAGGATGTGCTGCCCCCTTCCTGTTTGTTGCGAGTGGACGGACATCAAGCAGTTTGTCAAGGTCCCCCGCGTGTCCTTGAAGGAGGCAAGGCGGAATCGACTCACAAAAAGCTACGGTCGACCGCGCTTGCGAGCGAGCGAAGAAGGGAGCACGAAATGAAAAACAGTAGTGAAAAACGGGATAGAGCAAGGCCGACAGTCGCCCTTTTCTGTTCGCGTCTCTTGAAGCATTCTGCAACCCCCCCCCCCCCCCCCCCCAAACCGTTTCCTTAGCACAAAAATAATAACGCACAGCTCTGCCTACAGTGTCATTATTATTAATTCGGTAAGGGTCTGGTACTGAATAATGCATTGTTGTGACTTAGCAAGAAATTTTGTGTAAATTTTTGAGCCTCACAGCCAACGTACGAGCAAGTTTCCTACGTTGCTGGGCCTAATCGCGCAAGCCCTTGTAGGCTTTTTACTGGCCCGCAATCCCTTCTCAAGAAAGTCGTACGATGCAATAAACTCATGCAGTTTGTCATACAAATGTCGTACAATTATCATAGAAATCATAGAAAATTATTATACAAATGTCATTCATTTTTTACAAAATCATACATTTGTTTATGGAGGAAAAACGCTACGGCGCCCGTCTGCTGTGCGATGTCAGTGCACGTTAAAGATCCCCAGGTGGTCGAAATTATTCCGGAGCCCTCCACTACGGCACCTCCTTCTTCCCTTCTTCTTTCACTCCCTCCCTTGTCCCTTCCCTTACGGCGCGGTTCAGGTGTCCAACGATATATGAGACAGATACTGCGCCATTTCCTTTCCACAAAAACCAATTATATTATATACATTCAGGTCTCATACAATATCATACAAACTGTAGACATCGTATGACGAAGCCTGTACGAGGTTATTGCACCATACAACTTTTTTTCTTCAGCAGGTATATCTTGTATTTTAACATCTTGTTGGAAATAAGCGTTGTTATTATTACTATTATTGTTATTATTATTATTACAGAGTACCTCTCTTTCCAGTCACGGCGAATGCTTTCACCCACTATTGTGGACGTTACTCATTTTACCAATGGCCGTCCCACGAGCGTTGTTAAATACTCCTCAGTCCAAACCACACAAAATATTGTTTTTGAATCAGGCTGCTGCAGAACACTTGCGAATAGCAGGACCTTATTAAACCTTGGACGGCTTCAATATAATTTGAATCTGGTTAATTCGAACTTGCGCCTATTGCGATCTTGGTCCGATCAGCATCCCGTGTGATACGGGAATCCCGATCTTGCTCCCATTAATTCCAGCGCCTGGTTTATTCGAAAAACGTTTCCGTCACTCGACTACTGATCCGGAGTTCCCGGGTTCGAACCCGACCGCGGCGGCTGCGTTTTTATGGAGGAAAAACGCTAAGGCGCCCGTGTGCTGTGCGATGTCAGTGCACGTTAAAGATCCCCAGGTGGTCGAAATTATTCCGGAGCCCTCCACTACGGCACCTCTTTCTTCCTTTCTTCTTTCACTCCCTCCTTTATCCCTTCCCTTACGGCGCGGTTCAGGTGTCCAACGATATATGAGACAGACACTGCGCCATTTCCTTTCCCCAAAAAACAATTATTATTATTATTATTATTATCATCGAAGTTAAGTCGCGGAAACAAGCTCACGCCTGATTGGCGCATTTTCAGCTTCTCGGGTGGATTGTTTATTGGGATACACCACCGCTCTCAATAACAAAAAATGATAACAGAAAGAGAAACGTGTCTACGGGTGTAACTAAATAGTCGTGGTGATGATATCGCAGTCGACCCCAGAGACACCTGTCAGGAACTGCGGGCAATGCCCACTCCGCCGAAACTTGGTCGCTAAGGTTGTCAGCGCTGTCGCATCGTCAAAAGAGTGATGTAGGACAGGCACGTGCATCCACCGTGCTTTCGCGACTACAAAAAAAAAAAAAAGGTGCGGGTCGCCTATCTGCCAGCAACAAGGGAACGCGGGGCAGCTGATACATCGAGAGGCTGTTATCACGGCTCGGTTTCCAACCAACCTCCGAGACAGAGAAATGTCTATAGTCTGTTCGACCACATTACCGCAGCGGCGATTCGAGACGCGAAAGACGACGTTGTGAATCGATAATACTGTTGGCCACAGGCGAGAGATATACTGAAAGTTTGACGTGTGTCGAAATTTCCGGAGCCCTTCACTACGGCGTCCGTCATAGCTCGAGTCGCTTTGGTACTCTCGTTTCCATCTTTCAGTCCCTCCTTCATTCCGTACCTCATGCCTTGACTCGCTTGTCCAGAGAGCAGCGAGACCGTTACAGCGCCTTTTCCACACACAAAAAAAATATTGACCACCGAACAGTTCTGCTTTCACAAGCCGACGGGTCAGCACTTGTACCTGATGTTCACAGGCTCACCTCATCAAAGGATACCAAGAAACAGGCATCATATAACTAACCAGACAAGAAACGCGAGTCTCTACGAAAACATGTTTTCACGCTTCAGTGGCACAATTGCATAACCTGTACTGAAGAGAGGACGCGATGTTGTAAGAATAAGTCCTTTCCTAGAAGTTGCACCCTGAATTAGTCAATTGACGCTTTTAGAAAAGCGCAGATGCTACAGCGGTAATCAAATGACACCGTTAAGTGCTCAGTACTCACTGCAGTAAGTAATGTAGCAGAAGAGACAGAAAGTAGTGAAGTTTTGAAGGTGGAAAGAAAACCCATACACACAGCTGACAGCGTCAGCTTCGATGATGTGCAGGCGGGATCAGAACATTTCACAATCACACGCCAGCAACCGCTGCTGTCAACAACTCAAACGAGAATGAAGACTTAATTGGTTTTTGCTGCGGCGGCGGAACCGTACCAGAGCGCCTCAGCCGAGATTTCACACAAACGTCAGACAACCGAGTGAGTAATGACGACAGGCATGTTGTTAGTGGATGGGCAGTTGGCGAAGGCAGAATTTTTTTCTGACCGCTAATTATCTTCACACCCACGCACGCAGACAGAGAAACTTCAAACTAATGAAAAACAAAGAAAACCGAAGAAACACCATCATCGCCGGCGTATGGCCCGCCGGGCAGAATCAAAAAAGCGTAGAGGCCAGCGGCTCGCGGAGCCGACCGCTAAAAAAAGAAGCTTTTCGCGCGGGCCCCCCAACTATATCTCGGGGCCTGACGTATAACGTGGGCGTGTTGCCCGTCCGGCAGCGTGAAAAACAGTGAAAGAAAAACTGACGCGAACGTCAGGTAATGAAAGCGCACACCGCCGCCGCGTCGGTCTCGCCGGGATAGGTTGACGGCCCGATGTGACCTCGTTCCCAAAACCTGAAACACAAGGGGGGCCGGCGCTCGACTACATCTACCACAGCTTTCGCGAAACAAAGCGGCTCGCATACCGGCCGACGAAGCAAGTGGGCTTCGACCTCGTTTCAAACAAGACAGCGTTTTTTTGTTTTTGTAGTCAACGACTTACCATACGAAAAGAAAGTGCTCAACCGTCTCATCACCGGAAGCTAAGTGATCAAAAGAACACGAATCGCGAAGTATCTACGCGCAGCGACAGTCCTGACCCCGCGTTTCATGTGCACATTGCCAGGCAAAGGCTGTTAACACAGTTGATCAAGACCAGTCGCTGTCTTCCTAGCGCGTCCTCGCAAGAGGTCTCTGACCCCACTCCGCCTGGGGAGGCCAGTTTCGGTACGCCGCTGACAGCAGACAAGACGGTTCCAAAAAGCACGCGCGATAACGTTGCGCTGCTCTTGCGGTCAAGTCGAAGAGGAAATACCCCACACACGCCAAGCCATCGTCATTCGTCGACGTAATGAATAGGATACACGCCGGACGGGTTTTTCCTTCGAACGAGCTCGCAAAACTTGGCCGGGCGAGGGAATTCCCCGAAAAAAGAACCCAGCAGGTTTCTTTTTTTTTTCCCAAGTATCCACTATGTGGGATCACGTATTCGTGACCAAACGTGACGCTGACCACGTTGAATACACACCGCGGGCCCGCAAAGCCGAAGCCCTGCTCCAAAAGAGGACTGCGGTATCCGCGGCGAACCGCCGTAGCAGAGGTTAGGCTTAACGACGAGTACGGCCGTGCCCCGCCGCTGCCGGCGATCGCGCATACAGCTAGCCGCAGCAATCGGTGCGCAGCCGCTCAGTTTCCTCCTAACCAACGATGCTTTCGAGACCAAAAAACTGCTCTCAATGTCGTACAAAACGGTTCGCTTTGTAAGATAACTTGTGAGCCGTGCCGAAGTGTACTACGCGGGTCGTCAAACTTTGGGTCAGCTCTCGCTCAGGCGAGAGGCGCGGCCGGCGCGATTCTCGGAGCTCGCGCGCTCCGCTGACCTTACGAAATCGCAAAGAGAGGCACGAAAAAGCAGAAACTGACCCATGACGGTGACTGACGAAGGCGCACGGCGAAGCAGTCGGCGGAATCCAGCGTTACCGCGCTGCTTGAGCCAGCCCGACGAAGATGATAGCGGGAGCAGCGCACATGCCACCGATATCCACAGCCGCTTGATCGAAGGCCCCGTCCTCGTCGCGGCTAGGACGTATGGCGGCCTTGCGTCGGCCCAATCGATAATCCAGGGTTCGTCGTCGCTGCCACTCCACACAAAAAAAAAAGAACTTTCCAATTCTTTTTCCCCGCAGACAACTTCGGCACAGGAATCGGCAAAAATCCTCCGGCGTCGAAGAGGAGATCGCGCGCACGCACGCACACGAGTGTGATGAGGAGACCACGGCGTCGAGGGAGCACAGTGGGTGCGAACACACCGCCGAAGTCGCAACTCCTGCAGCAGCTACGGCTACGCACGTTCGGCCGGCGAAAAATCACCGGCACAAGTGGGGAGGCTGGGCTCCGCACTGTTCCGACAAGCCAACTTCGCGACCGCCACCGGTCTCACAGTGCTGCTGCTGCTGGGAACACCCTCGCCATCAGCGCCGCTTCGACCTCGGCGCACTCGGCGCAGGCCGCTTCTCCGCCGGTTCTTCTACTGGGAATCCATCCAGAGAACGCTTTCCAGGAACCACGCCAGAGGCGCGCTGCCCTTTCCCTTCGCCTTCACCGCCCGCTCCTCCTCCCCCTCGCTCTTTCTCTTTTCTCCTCCTCTTACTATTTCTTTTTTACCGCTCTCCGTGATCTTTTCTTCCGTCTATTCTCTCTCTCTCTTTCTTTCTATCCCTCGGCGCGTCGAGTGTGTGCTGCTATTCTTTTTGCCGTGATGGGCTATAGTTCGTGTCTTTTTTTCCTCCTCGCTCATTACAACGAACGAACGGGTAAGGGGTGGAGAGGCGAAGGGAGAAGGAGCGGGACGAAGGAGGTCGGGCCGCGCTACTATTTTCATTCGAACTCTTCTTGTCTTGCCCCGTTGCGTCTCTCCTTTTTGCTCCGTCTGTTTACTTCCCAGAAAAACGCGTTCAACGCCGCTGGCTCGCGCGCGCCGCTGCGCGGGTGAGGGCGGTAAATAAAAACGCGCTTACCGCTGTGCGTGCTGCGAGAGGTTGCGTCGGGAGAACTTCCATAAAATAAGGACAACGAATAAAAAAAAACAGACTATATCAAAGCAAGGCGAAAAACGAAATAAAAGAGAATCGTCTGCGAGAGATAGAGGGAGGGAACAGCAGGAGGGCGCGGCAAAGAAAGAGAGGAGTAGGCGAGAGAGAGACACGAAAAGAAAAGCGAAACAAAAGTGCGTTTTTTTTTTAGGATGCAGCGCGCGCGCTTGTGACGTCATAGGTTCGTCACGCACGCAGCGCGCTTCCATTTATCGGCTTGCCGGTGCGAGAGGCGACGTCACGCGCCGTCCGCCGCTGCGGTTGGCTGAGCCCAACCTCATCGTCGTCTGCTCGCGGCGGCAGCGTGCGCGCTTTTTTTTGCCGTGTCCAGCGGGATGCCGCCAGCGACTCCGCGCTGGCGCGTGAATGTTCGGTACGTGCTGGGACTTGTTCGACACCGACCGCGTCTGAAGACCGGTCATTGAAGACTACCTTCTCTGCTTGAGTGGTTAGAGTGGCACCCCGCAGTGGGCGCTTTTACAACGCCGCTTCGGAATTCTTGTTACCTGTCAGGCAAAAAGTAACATTTTTCACGTACAGGAAGGGTTCACGTGGTGGCGTCATGGGCGGGGGGGGGGGGGGGGGGAGCACGCCGTACGAAGGCTAGTTCAGAGATGTATATAGAAAGCAAAACGGAGCAGCAACAACACGTTCAGAAAAGGTTGAAAAGCTGCTAGACATAACCTTTCCTACCCAAGGAAGTGCAAATGAACGGTTGTAAAAGGCGCGTCGGGCTGCTTTGGGTCTCTTTTTATTTTATTTTTCGCCCTGTAAGTCCATTCAAAATACGCTATTGTTGAGTTGAGGCTGGGCAGCAGTGCGGAAATAAACTATCACAAAGGTCTCATAGTGCTTCCCCGACTTCTCTATTGTGCTGCGCTCAAAGGAAAGAGGCATGGTAGGTAGGAGCAGCATGGAATGCCAGCTATCTTGCCCACCGGCCGTGGTTGTGCCGGCTGGGACCAAAGGAAAGATAAAACAAAAATAAAAGTTGACCCTGTAGTGGCGTGCGTCCTTTCAAAGGGCTTCTTTATTCGCCACTCCCTTCCGAGCCGTCTGCCCGCCGCACATCCTCCTCTCCCGTCGTGATCCGGGAGGTCAACGCACTAGGAGAGGCGGACGGCTTGATCGCCGCCTCCGGGATCGCGCGAGATTTTTATTGATCTTTAAATCAATCAGTCGTGCCTGTCTGCGGCTCGGATAACGTGGGTTAAGGAAGCAGTCGTGAAAGGAAAGGAAAGAAAAAAATATTACCGAGAAGGCATGTGTTGGCGCGGGAGCAACGCGAAAAAGGCAATGCGTGTTCGTGGAACATTGTCGGGCGACGACTAGGAGCAAGGGCTTTGTCGTCTGCTAAACTTGTCGCGCGCGCCCTACCCGACAGACGATTTCGAGAGCACCGTCTGCGAGCGGCGAATTTGATGTCGCCTGCCAGGGGCAATCTAACATGGAGTTCCTTGCTATTACCTAGAGGGAAAGCTGGCGCCCCGTCTATGGAAGTTTGCATGGGAGCTTCCTCGAGACCACCTCAGCCACCATGGGCAGAACCACACCCTTTGGCCAAAAAATAATGAGAAAACAAACGTTGTTCGATAATCAAGAGCGTCCTATCATTCAATATCCTATCTATAAACTGCAACAAACGAGCAGAAAGTCATGTAAATGTAAAGTTTGCCCAATATAAGCAATGGCTCGCTCTCCTATTGGCGAAGTTTTGCACATCACAAAATCCAATATTTCGTTCTTATGAGGCGCACTTTTAAAAAGAAATGTTTTAAAAAATGTTGTCGCTTAGACACTTAAGAGGTTTTTACTGGCACTTTGGAAAACAGAAACCTTTTATTGGCATCGTATGCTGTTGCGTTTTCGCTACTATGGCTTTTGCGCACTACTTTCGCACCAAATTCGTCTGCGCGCGGGGCGCGCCGTGGACGGAATGGGACATCTCAGTAAAGCCACTCTGTGTTCCCCAAAAAAATCCGACTGTCCTGCACCAAGAAGCTCACCGGCGCATGATGCTTTGAGCGCATATGGTGGCTGAGGTGCAGCGCCGCCATCTTTCCCTCTAGTTAATAGTAAGAAACTATGCAATCTAAAGACAGCTATTCTCAGGGCGGCGTGCCTTCTAGCGGCAGCCATTATGATCAGGTTGCGACTTCCTTTTCCTGCTATCGAATAAAAATATATCAAAGCCCTATCTTGCGCATCTTTCCGGCCGTTTTGATCGAGTTTCGGTGTCAAGAAAAGCGGAGACCTGGAAATTACGGAAAAAGCTAATCCAGTTTTCAGGCCCTCCTGCAAATGCCCTCCCCACCACCATAAAAAAACCCCAAACCAACAGATAAAAATAAAAGTGTAAATAAAACTACTAGGGAATGAGGAATGAAAAATAAGAGGGAAAAATACTGCACTTTCGCCCTGGAATCTTTCCAAATTTCGTGCACTCTGCTTCAGTGTTGGTTCTTTGAGGTGTTGCAAACTTCGTCTGCGACCACGCTTGGCTGGTCTTGGAGAACGTTTGGGATGCCTTGGATTGTGGATGTGCTTGAAATTTACCTTTATGCGTTCGAAAACTTTTGACCATTTAGATTTAATCTTTACCTGAGCCTTAGTTCGATTAAACCTTTCGCTCAAGGCAACTTCGAATGGAGACACCCCCAAGTTCCGTGTGCTTATTGGAAAGTCTTCTCTCTTTTTAGGTTCCATCTCACAAGCCTCGTGTGCTTGCCTCAAGAGACCTGTGGGTGAGAGTTTTTAATCACATCGGTTGCACTACTGAACTGTCAAAATCTGGTCACAACCCGAGGCCGGTTTCTGAAGATGAGCAGATGGTGGCTCCATCTATGAAGTGGAAATCCATCTATCTCTTGCGCCCTGAGATACCTTTCCTCTTGATATCTTCGTTTGGAGGACAGCTGAGCAGTTCTCAAAATCGCAAGATGCGCATGTGACAGCCGGCTGATCTTCGAGCTTTGAACCAATCAGTTCCGGATATAGGCACATGAACGCTTTCGGAAGTTACGCAACAGGTATGATCAGAGAACTCTTGTCGACTGCAGGAGAGACGTGCCATATCCCCTCAACGTTATTGAAAACATTTTGATGTTTGCGTGATTCCAGAAATGTTCGTATAATTTGTGGCTGTTTGTTGCCACTGTGACGTCGGCGAAGTCCACTTTGGCCAGGTAAACTAATGTCTAGAGAAAAAAAAAAAAAACTCCTGCTATGTTACGCTCTGGCATCACTTGTTTTATTCAACGAAAGAGAGAGAGTATTATTATTACTATTACTGCTGTCAACAGCATGTTCAGCTACATAAGTAGAAGGGCTTGGTTAAGCTGCAGTGTTGATGGTCCAGATGCCACATATTGTTCTCGTCGCCGCTTACACCTGTTACGCGCCAACTCGGCTTTTATCTAATAAGCGTCGGTAGTCACTGTGATCTTGCTGGCGGTCTGCCTCACCCTGCATGAGCAACTCGCGGCCACGTTATTTCTCACGATTACAAGCGCGAACCTCTACTTTTTTCTTTCCCGCTGCTGGCGATAACGTGATAGCACCGACACATCTGATTGGTTACCGGAATTATGACGTCATCACTCACATGCCCACACCTAAGACTTGAATGCTTCCCAGGATCAGACGTCATTACTCAGTGACCATCCCGCCGCTTCGGATTAGTTGTTGATGAAATAAAATGACGAAGGAGGGGTGGTCTTTCCGTTGGGCGAGGGAGAGGCCGGAACGCTTCCTGTTTGGGATGCTGTAATACCCTCTTCCGCTGCCGCTTCTACTTCCGCTTCCGCAGCCCGGCGAACAATATGGCGATGCCCAGAGAGCAGTCATCGGAAAGGTGTATACCGCCGCAGAGACAACTACCGGTGCAGTATTTCCAAGATAAGAGCTGTTCGGATTCGCGCTACCTTATCGGCACCCACGGGGCATAAAACGGCGGAACATTTGGAGACCGGACGCTTGTTAGATTATGTTCATCTGGATACGTGTAAGGCTTTCCATAGGGTACACGAAAATCTCAAGACATCTGCCTATTACACTTTTACGAACCAGTTGGAGGACTTCGCGCCACAGCCAGCGCTTATGGGGAGTGTTTTTCAGGTTGAAGGGTGCAGTCACGTTCGACATTGGACTGTGGGAGACCCCCCTCCAAAACTTGTTTGTCGAATAGAGTTAAATGCAAAGCTCAAAGCTTTCTCTCCGCGTAGCCTAAAAGCCGTCTGTCCCGAGGGTCATGCAGGGACAACTTCAATCCGCGAGCTAAAAGAAACAAACAAACCAAAAGAAAAGAAAAAAGTGGTAGGCGTTTAACGTAGTTAAATCGAGTAGACGTGTGAAACTAGGTGTTCATTCATCACTAGGAGGGGAAACTTAAGCTCCGCCTTAAGGGTTTGACGGCATAGCTTTAGTGGGTTGATGCCCATATATGCAGAGTTGGTCATTCTCTACTTAACATTCATAGATCGCGGCGAGTCCTGATGCCACTGCCAGACAGCCATCGGTAGGGATTAGGCGACCCATGCTGCTTTTCCCGAGCAACCTCTCGCAACCAGTAATTAATTCAACCTGCCTCACATTGGCTACATCTGGCGCGACACTCCTCCAAACTTACCGGGCTCACTCAGGTAAGCTCGAGTTAAGTTCGGAGCACGATACAAGATGACAAGATTCTTGCTCGTAGTTGGTAAGTCTGGAATACTGCCTTCTCACTATAAAAAGAAAAAAAAAACGCAGGAAAGTCTTCTTACACGGATTCCTCTATTTCTTTACTGCACCAGACCGCACACCAGAAAAAAACGCAATTAAGGCGGAATTTCGTGGGGGGGGGGGGGGGGGGGGGGGATGAAAGTTAACGCCTTTGCAGACGATGTTCTGCTGAAGTCGTCTGCTCTGGACAGAGAAAACCAGAAGCAGAAGGAAAAGCAGGCGACGGATCTTTTGCACGCCTCGCCGCCATTTTCTTCTTTTTTTCCTTAACGACATTCTTCCAACCGCGACAGGCTAAAGTAAGAGACACGGTTTTGGGAATCAGCAATGAAAGGCCGCAAGGGGGCGGCGGTGGGGGAATCCAAGAAAACCACCCGCAGTGGTACCAGCGAAGTCACGTCGGGTCAGGTCCTTCTGTCAGTCGCTGGGCCGGTCCTTGGTTCTCCCCCTACACACGCGGAGCCCCCCCCCCCCACTCCCCCCCCCCCCGCATTCCACCCAGAGTCTACCGGAATAAAGAAGCCCCTCCCCCCTGCCTTCTCGCTATAACGTATCCCCCTCCGCGCGAACAAGAAACCATGGACTGGCTGCCGATTCCATGGAAAGTCCATAAAAACAGGCTCCCCGACGCGTCGCCATTGTGCGTCTGGGCTGCGCAGAGTCACGCCGAAACGTCGCCGACGTGCCGCCCAGGAGAAGAAAACTTCGCGCCAAAGCCATGATGTTTTCTTCCTCCTTCTTCTCCTGCCTTTTCTTTTCTTCTTTTTTTTCCGTGCCATTCTATCCTGTTTGTCTGTTTCTTTCTCTCGCCCCTCCCTCCCAGTGTGGTGCGCTGTCTCGGCTCGCAGGAAGCCCTTGCCCGCGGGGAGTAGTTCCGCGGAAAATGGGAGAGTGTAGTTTACGCTACCTGTGCGCACTGCTGCACAACGCCTGCTCCATACGCACAAAGGAAGGATCACCACACGCTTTTGCGGTATGCGTGAATGTGGTGTCTTCTTTGCTTGTCTCCATGTATGTGTGTGTGTGTGTGTGTGTGTGTGTGTGTGTGTGTGTGTGTGTGTGTGTGTGTGTGTGTGTGTGTGTGTGTGTGTGTGTGTGTGTGTGTGTGTGTGTGTGTGTGTGTGTGTGTGTGTGTGTGTGTGTGTGTGTGTGTGTGTGTGTGTGTGTGTGTGTGTGTGTGTGTGTGGCGTGCGTGCGTGCGTTCGTCTTTGTGAGTCTTGCATGGCACCATATACAATCGGCGTTAGATCCTTACTGAAAAAAGCTCTGCAATGCAATCACCTCGCACAGGTTTTGTCATACAAATGTCATAAGTCGTCATAAACTATCATACAAAATGCATCATAGTGTGGGAAATATGACATTTATAATAATAATAATAGTAATAATAATAATAATAATTGGTTTTTTGGGGAAAGGAAATGGCGCAGTATCTGTCTCATATATCTTTGGACACCTGAACCGCGCCGTAAGGGAAATGAGAAGGGAGGGAGTGAAAGAATCAAGGAAGAAAGAGGTGCCGTAGTGGAGGGCTCCGGAATAATTTCGACCACCTGGGGATTTTTAACGTGCACTGACATCGCACAGCACACGGGTGCCTTAGCGTTTTTCCTCCATAAAAACGCAGCCGCCGCGGTTATGACATTTGTATTGTATAATATTTGCATGATGTTTAATGTTAAAGCTTGTACGAGGTTATTGTATAGCAGGGCTTTTTCTTTTTTTTTTTCTGTAGGGATCAAACGCGAACGGGACCACTTAGGCGCGTAAAACAAGAATACAGATATAATAAATGCCGGAGAGGAAATAAAGGCAGGATGCATTGACACTTCAATGCAGCGGTCTTTATGCCATCGAAGTCAAAGTCAAGTGCGCTAGCATTCAGTCTCCCTGAACTAAGATATCTCCGCTTTGTTTCCCCCGTTGCGATTCGATAACACGTGACCTACCCATAGGAAAAGACAGCAGAATAATTTTAACGCTTCAACGCACAACAAACGCATATAATAATAATAGTAATAATAATAATAATAATAATAATTGTTTTTTGGGTTTTGGGAAAGTAAATGGCGCAGTATCTGTCTCGCATATCTTTGGACACCTGAACCGCGCCGTAAGGGAAGGGATAAAGGAGGGAGTAAAAGAAGAAAGGAAGAAAGAGGTGCCGTAGTGGAGGGCTCCGCCATAATTTCGACCACCTGGCGATCTTTAACGTGCACTGGCATCGCACAGCACACGGGTGCCTTAGCGTTTCGCCTCCATAAAAACGCAGCCACCGCGGTTGGGTTCGAACCCGGGAACTCCGGATCAGTAGCCGAGCGCGCTAACCACTGAGTCGCCGCGGCGGGTACAAACGCATATCGACATTACTTTTAAATATTACATTATTTTGAAATAAACAAATATTTCGCTGAAGTCGAAAACAGGAAGGCAAATCAGACAGAAATGTTTTGGTTCATACATTCGGAAAAGATAAAACTTAGAAGGAGGATGCCGACCAAAAGTAAAAACAAAAAACAACAAAATGACGTTTCGGCTCCCGTACGGGAGCCTTGTTCACAATGAGCTAAACGTCATTTTGTTGTTTTTTTGTTTTTTTACTTTTGGTCGGCGTCCTCCTTTTAAGTTTTATTATGATTGTCCCCGACCAGGCGAGTTTTCGTCCAACTCTCGACTTCATTCGGAAAAGATAACCAAAAATGTAATGTAAGAAACGCATATCGACATTACTTTTGTTTGTATATCTTTTCCGAATGAATGAACCAAAAACATTTCTGTCTGCTTTGCCTTCCTGTTTTTGACCGCAGCGACATATTCGTTTACTTCACAATAAAACGCAAAAAAGGAGGCACAGACGGTTGCTAGCCGCGGCATCTGCTATCGTAGTCTGAAGCCCCTGAGCTGCGATCACCGGAAATTAAAGGGACAGTGAGATGATAGAGATGGAAAAGGAAAGAGGGAAAGGCACAGCGAGAAAGGACAGGGGGTGGGGGAATAATAAAACTGTCTTTCACTCCCTCCCTTATCCCTTCCCTTACGGCGCGGTTCAGGTGTCCAACGATATATGAGACAGATACTGCGCCATTTCCTTTCCCCAAAAACCAATTATTATTATTATTAGAAACTGCGCTACAGTCGTTCCTTTCTTCGTTTTAATTCACATCGACTCATACGCAAACCTGCACAAGAGTTGGAACGGGAAAAAATGAACAAGCAGTGATTGTTTCATAGTTTTTTTTTTCATGCCTCAAGTGACCACAAATCGACGTCAACACCGTCGACACGGAAAAAAACTAAGGAGATGCTTAAGCCACCTTGAGAGTGGACCGCGATGTCGCAGCTTCTGTTTTAACTGTTGTGTGTATTTCCGTCAGTTTCTTTGACTTAAGACGATTGCGAAATTCGCAGCGCCATCTGTTAGCGTTCCGAGAACTAGTCCCGCCATGTTGGTATGGTCCAGAAAACGAAATTGGTGCTCGGCGTTGGTTACCCGCCGCGGTGGCTCAGTGGTTAGAGCGCTCGACTACTGATCCGGAGTTCCCGGGTTCGAACCCGACCGCGGCGGCTGCGTTTCTATGGAGGCAAAACGCTAAGGCGCCCGTGTGCTGTGCGATGTCAGCGCACGTTAAATATCCCCAGGTGGTCGAAATTATTCCGGAGCCCTCCACTACGGCACCTCCTTCTTCCTTTCTTCTTTCACTTCCTCCCTTGTCCCTTCCCTTACGGTGCGGTTCAGGTGTCCAACGATATATGAGACAGATACTGCGCCATTTCCTTTCCCCCAAAACCAATTATTATTTATTTATTGCTCGGCGTTGGGTAATTCGAACTATCTTGGCCGTAAATAAAAAGATATGTTGGCGCGCACCATTCCAACAAATTCACTATATAACGACAAAACATTCTGTCAGAATCGAGTCGGCTGCCTGCGCTTAGGAGCTTGGCTGTGCCCAGTTGCTAGGCCTTGCGGCGAGATTCTCGTCGACGTGAGTTTAATACATAAGCAATACTGTTCAGAGTGCCTCCGAAGTATTTCCGTGCTATGAAAAGGAGAGGAGTTGTAAAGTTTCTCGGCCTAATTAGAATCCGCGAATCGATCCGGATCGACCAGCGAAACCTGCATTCACCGCCGTGGGAATATCAAGAAAATTTGCCCCAGATCGACCAATGGAATTCGCCACAAGCTATAGACGCGCCGCGGTGACTTTGTGGCTTCAGCAGTCGGCTGCTGATCTAAAGGTCACAGGTTCGATCACATTCCCGGCAGCCGTATTTTCGATGGAGGCGATATACAAAAACGCCCGCGTCCTGTCAACGCACATTAAAGAGCCCTGGATTAATTTGGAGCCGGGTCCTCTACTAAGGCGTCCTTCATAGCCGCGTGGCAGTTCAGGGCGTTAAAGCCGATAATTTCAATCTTACAACTAAATCATTCAGGAACGGCTTTAGTGCTGTTTGAACTTCGCTGTGAGAGGCGGAATTGATCAGCTATACTCGATGCGAGCACGACGTTTGTTTATTCAGGAGAATTACCCATGAATGAAGTAGATTTCATTGAGAGACACACAAAACGTTTATTCACTGCTTCTAGAGTATCCATAAAACGCTTTAGAGAGAAAAATATGACAGTTATACTCCACAATTCATTTACGCCACATTTCACCTTGATTAGACGATTGCAGAGGAACGCGTACAAGAACAAACTAGGCACAGGAACAAACTAAGAGCCTGCCGCGGTGGCTCAGTGGTTAGGGCACTCGTCTACTGATCCGGAGTTCCCGGACTCGAACCCGACCGCGGCGGCTGCGTTTTTATGGAGGAAAAACGCTAAGGCGCCCGTGTGCTGTGCGATGTCAGAGCACGTTAAATATTATATCCCCAGGTGGTAGAAATTATTCCGGAGCCCTCCACTACGGCACCTCTTTCTTCCTTTCTTCTTTCACTCCCTCCTTTATCCCTTCCCTTACGGCGCGGTTCAGGTGTCCAACGATATACGAGACAGATACTGCGCCATTTCCTTTCCCCCAAAACGAATTATTATTATTATTATTATTATTATTATTATTATTATTATTATTATTATTATTATTATTATTATTATTATTATTATTATTATTATTATTATTACCTCCCCTGAGTGTCTTCCTTTGTAGTGAAATAAATTTACATTTTGTGCGTGTGAATGGTGTACCAGCACCAAGACCTTTGGGTTGTTCCTGGGCACCTAAAAATAGATTGATTATTATTATTATTATTATTATTATTATTATTATTATTATTATTATTATTATTATTATTATTATTATTATTATTATTATTATTATTATTATTATTATTATTCTAGAGTCTTGAGAGTCTTCATTGGTGGAGTCTCCAGTCCAGGACTCCTACGGTGGCTGGGCAGTCTGGGCCCGTTCGACCAGTGAAAGCTGATATCCGGGTTCCCAGCCTACCTCCCACATGTTCCGGCATTGTGTATGACTGGGACTGCAGGGCTGTGTCGGCGTCACCGTGTGGTGTAGTACAGTGTGGCTGTATCTCTGCACCATGCGCACGCGAACCTGCATGTAGTCGGGTTTACCAATTATTTAGGATAAATAAGCATGGATATGTGTTCGTTTGGAGCTGTCTCTAACTTACAGACTTGCTTGGTTGGCCTAGATCGTAGATCGATTGCTCTGAACAGGCGATGGTCCCGTTTTCAAGCCTCGGACAAGGGATGTTTTTTTTTTTCTCCAACCATGAAGGTTCTGAGAAGATACGCATCTCTCCTTTGTAGCTGTGTGGCTACATTCGGATAAATGCTAATGGGTGATGAGTACTCACTTCCTAGTTCAAAACACTTGCGCGGCTAAGCGAACAGCTGTCGACATGTTCGTTATGCGATTGCATAAATGACGGATAGCGTCTTCGAGGACTTAGGAAGGAATTGCCTGTGTCGCCGGTTCTGGGAAGTAAAACTTAGGACCAGGAAAGACCAATGTAAGGAAAAAAAAATATATGCAGGGTGTTTTCTCAGAAAAAGGAGGTCACTATAGTGCAGAACCCACCAAGCAGAATGATGGAATTCTATAGGCGTCAGAGAAAAAGAAAGACAACTAAAAATGCACGCCCCCTTAAAGTTGACCTCATAATTATATCCAGTTTCTTATTTGGTGCTGTACTTTAGCCATGCCTTCGGCTAGGTATACCTCCAGGTAAGCTGCTGGAAACCATCGAAACCATTTCTAATAAGGATTTGTTAAAATTGAATTAGAACGGGACCACGTTTCTTATTGGCACTGGTGACTGGATTCTTGTTTCCCAAGCCCTTAACTAACCCGCGACGAGCATCGGTTCATGCGAATGAGATAAGCACAAAAAAAAAAATACGGTGCAGCTCGAACTCTTCAAAAATGCGAAACAAATCTTTGGGGCTCTCAGGACAGATATATCAAACAAATTTGCATCAATTGCGCAGCTGGATTTTGTATCCAATTGTCTCTAGTGCTTGACAACACTCTTCGCACGTTGTAGTATATGCATAGGCACAACACAAAAGCGTCTGATTGTTCCTTGTGAACTTGAACAACCTGTGGTTGCTCACCGTGAACACGTATCTCGGCGCGTGGAAGCTTTGGCGGTTCCCCCCTACCCCCCGAAATGCAGTGCCTGGGGCAGGGATCCGAACCCCCTTCTCACTAGAGGGATGCCACATGGATATGCCACTTTTCGAGTGTTCAGTATCAAATTTAATGTTAAATTAAGATCAATACATGAGTAATGAACAAATATACAGAAAGAGGCACTGTACGTAGTGAAAAAATTCACAGAGACACCAAGTTCCCTTAATCCTCCCCGGCACTAGCAGCTACATATTGAATATGTTGCAATTTGTAAACAAAATCACGACAAGTAATGCACAGGACGCACGAAACACAAGCTAAGAAAAAAGCACGAGACTAGGAAATGCGAAGCAGGCAATTACAAGCAAACAAACGTGAGTGAAGTTGAGCGGTCAGTGACCAGTTCGAAAATATAAAAGACCAAAAAAATGAATTTTCAGGGGTGGCACGGCTGTTTTGTTCACAAGCTTGTGAACAACGGAACCGTATAGCCCCAGAACGTCAGTTTTGAACCGGTTATGGACACACGAACATCATTATGTTCCCTTACCAGGTGTAGTATGTCGTAAAAACATCGACAGCGAATAAACATAGATCGAGCAAATATTTGAGCCCTACGTAAACAAAGTACAAGACTCCTGCAGGCTTAAGTGTAAGCCAACTGCTATAAAAGGGGGCTGACGCAACAGGTTAGCGAGTGACTTGTCCAGAACACTCAAAAATAGGAGACCGACATGATTGTTTGAAGAACTGGAGAGCTGAGTTGCATCACTCAACCCACCGTGGCTGATGACTTAAGTGTTCTCTCTCTTAAATAAAGGAGGAGGCCTCACTTAACCCCAGGCTTAACGCATAATGGCCTTTTGGTACTGGTGCATCAAGAAACCGAACGTTATGAGCTCAACTGAACTGGGATGCCGATGAAAAGTCCGAGTAATCAGACGGAGGTAATCAAAATATAGCGGAAAGCAAAGCAATCGAAGTATACGAAATCGTTGGCTTAAATCGACAAATTAATGATTGTTTTCCTGTTTGCCCGGTTCGTAATCTACCTGTGACGACTATTGCTTTAACTCAATTGGATAAATAGGGGTCAAAGAATGTCATGCTTAAAATATATATTAATTAAAAAAAATCGAAATTTTTAGGTCTTTCAGGCTAAACTATTCGTGTAAGGCAGAAGAGAATAGGGAGCTTGCACGAACACTGGCGACGCTATAAATTCTGGGTAGTCTGCCATCTTGTCGTCCTAGGCAGCAGACGACGCAGCCACCGCACGTGCAACACAGCCAAGTTCACACGGCCGCATAGTGCGTGCAAACGGTGCTGGCGTGATGGTATACTGTTGTGTCGTGGGCTGTAACAGCCGAACCCAAAGCAAAGCGCAGAAACTAAAGAGAGAACAGGCCGACTGCGGGTTCTTCAGGAGTCACGACACCGAAGATACGCTTGCACGAGTGCGCGGAGGCAGATCGGCTCTTAGGGCGACGCGAATGGCTGGCTCGAATGCGAGATCGACGCCAATCTGGACAATTACAAAGTCTGTTCCCGTCGCTTCGTGTCAGGTGCGTAAACGATCTGCGAAGGGCGCCAAGTTTGATAGCCGATTTATTTACTGCAGCCCCTGCGTTCTACGCTTCGCAATGCAGGCACCTGGCGACGCGTGTATGTAGTTTTTTCGCCACCTGCACCTCGGATGTACTAATAATAATAATTAATAATTGGTTTTTTTTTGGAAAGGAAATGGCGCAATATCTGTCTCATATATCGCTGGACACCTGAACCGCGACGTAAGGGAAGGGATAAAGGAGGGAGTGAAAGAAGAAAGGAAGAAGAGGTGCCGTAGTGGAGGGCTCCGGAATAATTTCGACCACCTGGGGATCTTTAACGTGCACTGACATCGCACAGCACACGGGCGCCTTAGCGTTTTGCCTCCATAAAAACGCAGCCGCCGCGGTCGGGTTCGAACCCGGCAACTCCGGATCAGTAGTCGAGCGCCCTAACCACTGAGCCACCGCGGCGGGGCTCGGATGTACTATACTACACAAGTTGAGAATTGCTGCCGACACTGGCTATCATTGGTAGCGAGCGTACATTTCCGAAGTCAGCCGTCGAAACTTTTCGACGACTGCAGCCCCTTCAGGGGCCGTCGCTGAACCTGTGTTATGCCTTCAAATCCCGAAATCAGTCCTGCAATCATCGTTGCAAAGCACGATTGCACTGGTAGCCGGCAGACAGGTGTTAGGGCTGTCAATGAACGACTGTTTTTGTCGTGCGCGTGTATGATAGATAGATAACGAGGAGGAGGGAAAGGCAGGGATCTTAACCAGAAAGGGGTTCCGGTTGGCTACCCTGCACTGGGGAAGAGGGAGTAGGGGACACTCTACATAAAACAGCAGGACAGCAAAATGCGAGCAGGCTTCGCCATTGCCGGCCTTGCGAATGCAGTGCACTGTGGTGAGGGAATGTCGCTGCCGCTTTTGTTCAGACTTTGCAAGTGGTTCACCAGGGCATAAATCAAAACGGCAAACAAAAAGAATTTGTGTCTCACTATTGCTATCATTGCCTGCGTTTTTGTTACCACGGTGTCGGCTGGGACCGTTTTCACGCGTGGATTGCGTGCGCATCCACTTGTGAGAACACTATGCACTTCCGGAGCTTCTCTGCCCTTGATTTGCTGCCGGGTGACAAAACTAGTTCTCCTAGCTAGAAATTAATGAATGACGTCCACGGCCGGCCACATGTCCAAATCCATAGCAGTGGTCTGCGCGTAGCGTGATGGGTCCATCCTGCATTACACTTTGCCTTTTCCTCACAGCGTGCCCGATCTTTCAGGCCGAGCGTCGACGCATACGTTCCCGACGCATCTTCCACATAGAAAGGGGTGGTGCACGAGCAACCCCGTGCTTGCATGGTTGACTGTCTAAGACGATGCGGCACTCGGTGACTTCACTGAAGCCTGCATGGTTGCGCGGCGTCGACTTGCTGTCTAGGACGGCAAGATGGCGGACTACCCAGAATGCATAGCGTCGCCGGCATTCGTGCAAGCTCCCTATAAGTTTGGCGTTGAGTTTCAGTAAGGCGCCCTGCTGGTAGCTGGTCTAATAAGGCAAGTTGCTCTAGAGTTGGCTTACTGCATAGTACTGATGTAAGTACTGGTGGTGGTAGTAACATTTATTTAAGGTTAGAGTCGGATACAACTCAAGAACGAAACTACTTTCCCTCCTTCAAATGACCTTCCAGCCAATGGCGTCGGCCGATCCTCATGAGCCTGCTACAGTGACAATGCAGGGAGTGGCACGTGAAAGGGGATAGTCCTCTTCCTCCATGGTCGGGGATAATACCGGCCCTGCATTGTCACGCACGCTAGCAGGTTTATGAGAATCGGTCGACGCCATTGGCTGGAAGGGGGACCTTTAAAGTAGGAACACCTCCTCCTTCTTGAGTTGTATCCAACTGGTGGTGGTAGTAACATTTATTTAAGGTTAGAGTCGGATACAACTCAAGAATGAAACTACTTTCCCCCCTTCAAATGACCTTCAAGCCAATGGCGTCGGCCGATCCTCATGAGCCTGCTACTCTGAAAATGCAGGGAGTGGCACGTGAAAGGGGATAGTCCCATTCCTCCACGGTCGGGGATTGTACCGGCCCTGCATTGTCACGCACGCTAGCAGGTTTATGAGAATCGGTCGACGCCATTGGCTTGAAGGGGGACCTTTAAAGTAGGAACACCTCCTCCTTCTTGAGTTGTATCCAACTGGTGGTGGTAGTAACATTTATTTAAGGTTAGAGTCGGATACAACTCAAGAACGAAACTATTTTCCACCTTCAAATGACCTTCAAGCCAATGGCGTCGGCCGATCCTGTAGTTATAGCCATGCGTGATGAGGGGAGTCATCAGTCCAAGACTCCGACGGCTGACGTGATCCGGCGCGCCAATTCGATCAGCGATTGCTGGTCGCTCAGGTCCGAGCCGGACAGGCCAGCCTCCCTTGGGAAGAGAATGAAGGGTGGAAGATGAGTGCTTGGCTTCCTGGTGGGTTCGGACACTCTCACACAGAGTGATAGAGTGTTGGGTTTCGATTGTTGCACTTCGGACATCATTCGGGGTATTGCGTGGGGAAGAAAAGCTGCTTGTGAAAAATGTTAGGGAATACGTGAGAATCTTGAGCTGGCACAAGGCGATGGCTTTGGCCCTATTGAGAGTCTTTGTGGGGTAGTGAAAGGGAGTGAAAGGGTTCTACTCGTTGAGTTTTGTACAACTCGGATGTGCTCGTGTAAGTGAGCGGTTTTGAGATTGGAGGCCCCACAGGGGGTCTTGTGCCTCCTCAGCGTTTTCTTTGTATGCATTACGGGCTATACTCTTTCAAAAACTTCTTTAGAGAGTCTATAGACAGTCAATAGACTACTGTCTATAAGGTTTATAGATTCCCTATAGACCTTATAGAGACAGTGTGTAGACAATCTATAGATTTATGGCCATACACTTTTAGTAGTTTTTTGTCTATAACAATAATACTGATAATAATAATAATAATAATAATAATAATAATAATAATAATAATAATAATAATAATAATAATAATAATAATAATAATAATAATAATAATAATAATAATAATAATAATTGGTTTTGGGGGAAGGAAATGCCGCAGTATTTGTCTCATATATCGTTGGACACCTGAACCGCGCCGTAAGGGAAGGGATAAAGGAGGGAGTGAAAGAAGAAAGGAAGAAAGAGGTGCCGTAGTGGAGGGCTAGCGGAATAATTTCGACCACCTGGAGATCTTTAACGTGCACTGACATCGCACAGCACACGGGCGCCTTAGCACAGCACACGGGCGCCGCGGTCGGGTTCGAACCCCGGAACTCCGGATCAGTAGCCGAGCGCCCTAACCACTCAGCCACCGCGGCGGATAGACAGTCTATAGACTACGAGTAGACAAAATGTCTATAAGAAGGCAGCAGAGTCTATAGACTGCTTATAGACCATTTTTGAAAGGGTAGCCTGGTGTTTTAGCCTCTTCCTCCCCTGGTTCCTCCTTTGTTTAGAGTGTAAAAGCATTTGTCCAGATTCCCCGGGCTTTGTCTCAGGCAAACAGGGGAACTGAAGATGGCAGAGTTGTTCGTGTCGTATGGGGTTTACGAGGACGTCTAAATCTGTCTTATCGTCGTGGAATTCACAAATGTCATCCAATACCAAGGCTATCCTGCGTCATCGAATGCCCTTGGACTGTTCATTATCTCAGATGCTTCTAGGCTCATACAATCTAAAAGCAATGATTACCGAGAAAGCACGTAGTACATGCTTGACGAGGTACGTTCGGCTGATTTTTGCAGCAGTACGTGTTAGCGCCGGATATAATTGGTTCCACGAAGTCGTAATTCTCAAGAAGAAAGCAAACGGCAACGTCATTTTCTAGAGGCTTCGGCCTCTATTACGGGTACCTAACCAGGAGCCAATTACAGGTCTTGGAACATGGCCGCCAGCGGTGAAATGGCAAAAGCATGGTTGTTATACATGACGAAGGCATGACAGTTGCCCCTTTGTTCAACACTGCGACCTCTGATGAGACCTTAAATGTGGTTCATTAAAAAATGTAATCATCCGTCTTATAACAAGCCTGGTGCAGCTACCACCGGGAAACGAGTCCTTGACATATAGCGCGTTACGGAGAACCCGAGAGCAATGTCAGGGCGAGCATGCGATTACTTCGTTATAGCCGCAGCTTCGTTATATCCCGTGTCGACTGAACTTCCCAGGGGAATCGTCATTCCTACGTAATGACCATTATTTCGTATAAACCGTTTCGCTATAACGAGGTTCGACTGGATATAGTACAAGGCAGACGAGAACAGTGGATGCGCAATACTAACAATACCAAATAGCCCAACATTTCACGTTAGTTCAGTACATTTTTAGAAGTAGCTCAGAGCCCCTTTCCGAACCTATTATTTTTTTTCTAAATTCTGTGGTATACAATTCTAGCTATTTTAGAGTGCTGTTTCCGATCAGCCCTCTTTCATGTTTCTTTCGCTCGTTTTTTTTATACATCAACGACACACTAACTAGACCTACGTTGCACGTTAATTGAATTAGCATTTTTTATTTTATGTAAAATCTTTTTAGTTTACACGCCCCCGTCCAAATATCCTTAACGCTTGACAAACGTAGTAGTACATGCTGGACCTAGGCCTGAGGGTTCTTGTACGGCCTTTCCTACGGTACTGTGTTTTTTGTTTCATGGAGCGTCGCCAACTAAGGCCATTATGCGCCAAACGCGAGGTTTAATAGAAGTGCATTGTGGGACAGAACTGAAATTTTCTGAACATGTCACAACTTGTTCAGGAATGTGCCACGAAAAAAAAAGGAAACGTCAACAAGTGCGTTTTCTATATGTTTCCCCGGAGAAAAATGTGACCTATTCAATAAGGACTCTCTGGGCGTCGCATTGTTAGACATCTTTAGCATACCGTGTACCGTGTACCGTGTTACCGTTACCGTTACCGGACACCGGGATCCCGTCCACTGCCGGTGAGCACGCGCTGATGGCTTGCGTGCAGCTTCCGGATACGTGGCGCCATGTGGCGCCATCAAGGCGATTTGCGCATGCGCATTGGTTGCGCGCGGGCTTCCGGTACTCCGGTACCACTAACGGTAACACTGTACACGTTATGCTAGAGATGCCTATTGCTCGCTAGGCTGTTGTGTGCACGTGACGTCAGCACAGTGGAAGCGGCAGCGGAACCGGTTTGCAACAGCCCAGAGAGGAGGCGTTTCGGCATCTGCCTGGGACGATGAAAATGTCTCTAAGATGCAACGGGAAGTGTTGATCATGGAATTGTGGTAAATGCTTTTTACTCAGCTTCCTTAGTTTCGTGCATAAACAAAAAATGTGGTTTGGTTTGCGCACGGTTACCACATCTGTGTATATAGCTGCGACAAGCGTCTTCAGGATGCCCGAGCGCTCAAATGGGGCCGGGAATTTGCGATTGCCACCATTTCGCGTGCATGGGGGTGCTTATCTGGATATGCTTGATGAGCTGTCTTTAGGATTAATGCAGGAAGGGACTTTGACGTGCCTCATGATTGATTAGTGATATGTACATACTATCAGACTGATATTGATATGATTTTACTAGTAGTGCTCTGTTGAGGGCTGAGGAAGCGTATAGATTCACATATTAAACCGAAGGATAGACCATTCTGGAGATTTTCTCGAGTGATTTTCCTTTCCAGCGTGTGTCATTACAGCCGCGCCAGGTAACGCAGCGGTACTTTTCGGCAGGCACTCGCGTGTCCTGGACACTTTTATCCCCGACGTACATCCACGAAGACTCCCTGGTTTGAAAAAAAAACAACAACAAAGGAGTATATATGGCGAGAGAGTTCATGCTTTGAAGCCTTTGTGGTTGGCCTTCAGCCCCAACCCGCTTGCAGGCAAGACTAAATGCACTTTTAAACTAGCCCTATAAAGTTCCTTCAAAGGTTGCAGTTGTGAACAAAGGCTTACACAAGACTTTCCGTCGTCCGTCAGAAAGAACAATTACCCGTGCCCTTCCGTCAGAAGCGCCTGTAATTGGCGCGTCGCTAAAAGGACATAATATTGGGTGATGCTTCTAGGAACCGGTGTTTCCCTATTTCCTGGTTTGCGACAATATATGGCTTCCTGTAAGCAATTATACATGACGCTATAACTAACTTCCTCGAAAAGCTAATTAGAGTTCTCTCTTTCTCTCAAGCGCCATTATCCGTTACAGGTATTCAACCTTTTGATTCCAGGAAACTGTAATTTGCTGATTAAACAATTCGCGGTACCGAAGACATTGCTCAAGCCTCAGAGATTTGACAGGTGAACCTCGACTTGTGCTGCACGATGGAGTGATTTAACTTTCTTATTTCATATATACTCCGCCTCGGTAGAATCCCCTAAACGCATTTGTTTAATGTCAACCTGTGGGCATGAAACTAGAGCAGAGATCTGTCAGGAGAATGTATTACAGCTGTCATGGAGCTCGCTTGCGGTGCCAGCAGAGTTCCCGTTGAATAAACACTCACGAAAACGTAAACATAACCCTTCGCGTACATTCACACGTGTTCAAGAACATCCTGATTATTGTTCCGAACACAAGTATGTGCATAAGTTAGAAAAAGAAATTATGACTGGCGGAGGTTATAAATTTAAGCATATGATGTGCGCTTAGTCCCCATCCACGGGCACTGATTGTTGGAAGAATTCGTGAAATGATCCCTTGCTTCCAGCTACTTCTGTGTGTTACTTAGCCTTCATTACGTCAGGTTGCGATGACGTCATATTTTGTGGCGACATCAGGATAACTGCAAGTACCTTTGTAGTTTCTGTTTCTTATTTGCCATCTTACGCACTGGTCATTTACTTTTTTGCATTCTACAAGTGCTCGAAGAACGCGTTAATGACGTCATATCACAAATCCAAAGGCGGAAAGTAACGTCTAGAGCCATATATGTACAATGAGGAAAACAAGATAACCGATAAAGGGTAATAGAGTGGACTCCAAGAGGACGAAAAGTGCAGTCGGTCAGAAAGAAAAAATATATTCGAATTTTTTTTTCTGGGATAACGTGGTTACCGTGGAAAAAGGAGGGTCATATTCAGTCATTATTACTGGAACTACAGGCAGCTAAAGATGCAATAAGCTCCTGCGTGTTTAAAGGGGCTCTGAAACGCCTTCCGAGGAGAGCACATTAACTCACTTAATCCCTGCACTGCGTTGCCATGAAAACCATAGCCAAATAATACTCTTCTACGCGCAGCAGACGACCCACAATCACGCGTCAAAGTTGGCGAGCCCTTCCCTGCGACTTTTTCACGATCGCACCCTCCTCCGTCCCCCGCATCTGCGTAGACAAGGGGAGAGGTGGCCATTGGTTAGATTCTTTCAGACGTCAGGCAGCTGCCGTGGCCGCGGCCAATAAGCCGCTTAGCTCCGGCGGGTCGGGAAGCTCCGCTCCCAGAGGGTGGTCGGCGAAGGAGCACCTACCTTCCAGCATCCAAAAAGTGACGAGAGGAGAGGGAAAGGCGCGAAGACGCTGAAATTCAAATTTTAACTACAGATAACTCAGTTTCTACAAAGCGCACTTAAAAAAATCCTTGCTGGACACTATTTGTGAAGCGGCGTGCTTCAATATCCCAGGCATGCCACAACATTATTAGAGCCCCCTTCACAGCCCCTTTAAGAACAGAATGGAGGACGCACGACATGCACATATATGCGCTTGTGATTGTCTGTGATTACGGGTATGTGCAGCACCAACTGAATTAGCAATGAGCTTCGCTAAGCCGGTACAAACACAAATACAGGCGAGGAGGCACCGCGTCGTCTATACGATGGAGAACACACAAAATCACACGCTATAATTGTCAACTATATCAATCAAAAGGGGCAAGCTTATTGTGACACCTGTAGATAACCTGTTTCGAAACGCGCGCAAATTGAGGCGGTATTCTCGACAGATGCGCGTGGAGTATATTTTTCGTCACCGCTCCGTGAACGCATCCTCCGTGAACGCTCCGTGAACTCAGCCACGTGCGTGGACTTTCTCGGAATGGAGAAATCCCACTACCAGGAATAGCGTTGGCTTTCTGCTCAATTTCTCAGCGAAACGAAAAAAAAGGCACAAAGATTCAGCAAAACGGGAACAAAAATGAGGACTTGTGCACATATTGCGAACGTAACACGAAAGTTTGACCTATGTATAGGAGCATATACACTTGAGGAAATGTGGCGGTGGAAACTTTTAGTTCTGTTTGAAACTCGTGCGTCAACCGTCAGTTCTGCCTTTCTCTTGCTGATGCACTCCTCAGTACCCTTACAAAAATTTCTCTAGACAGTCTATAGACTGCCCATAGATTTGTGTCTATTATGTCTACAGACTCTCTATAGAAAAATCCTAGAGAACAGTCTACAGGCAAAAGAAATCCTCTAGACAGTCTATGGACAATCTATAGATTTATGGCCGTACACTTTTAGTAGACTTTTGTCTATAGACTACGAATAGACAAAAGGAAATATCTATAAGAAGGTATCAGTATTACGCTGTAGTACATACAAAATTAAAACAATCAGCGCTAAAGCGCGAAATAAAACAACACATAAGGCAAAATACAAAAGTGCAAGTTACATTAGCACATATTGATTAGCAGTTTACACTTCAATAAGCACAAGATGAGTCCTCAGCTTTTTGGTACTAAAATCAGCTGTGTGCTTATATCTGTTTAGTACATGTGGTAGATTATGAGCCAATGAATGTAGATCGGTGAAATCGGAGTTGAGTGCCGCCTTAAGGGTATGACACGTATGATAGAGTTAAAGGGTTAATGCCCATATATATATATATATATATATATATATATATATATATATATATATATATATATATATATATATATATATATATATATATATATATATATATATATATATATATATATATATATATATATATATATATGCGAAATTGGTCACTCTATTTTGCGTTCACAGATCCCTGGGAGTCCTCATACCATCCCTGGCGCAGTGGTGCAGCCGTTAAGCCATGCACCCTTGCATTGCGATGACAGGTGCTGCCACCGGGGGAGCATGTGCGAAATCTGAGGTCGGTGTTTTTATTGCTAGCGTACTGCGAAAAGAAAATCTGATCAGCCGAAAAATTTATTCAGAGCAAACTCACAGCACATGTGTTGAAAGTTCTCTCTTTGTGAATTGGTAGAACTGGCGTAATTTTATTGCATTAATTGTGACGTAAAAAAACAATGCAGCTTCACTGGCAGTCACGTTGCACGTTCACGTCGTAGCCTCACTGCAACGTTACATAGTTCTCGTGAAATCTCGCAGCAAATTGTTAACACGTAAAAGCATTGAGCGGAAGTGTTTCCCTTGAGCCTAAACACACGATCGTGTTCGCTACGCTATTATTTCCTTGGAAGTTGCTGTCTTAACCAGACGTACACGAAAATATGAATGAGATTCCCAAATGGCCCACTGACGAAAACGACTCTCTCAACTTAGCGGTGTAGCAGCCTCGCAGAAAATTCAAGCAAGTACGAGACGGTTCTGTTCAAATTTTTGTGCGCAAGTTCAAGCCTTCGCTCAACGGCATCTCTTGGTAGTGAAGGCGGCGTGAAAAGAAATGCGAAAGCATTAGTGTTTGCCGCGACGTTGGTGGCTCCTAGTCGACTCCTTTCAACACCTACTTACCCATTCCGTTAAGATCCGCGGCCGCCACTCTTCGATCTTCGATGCCACCACTCGACGATGTGTACTTTTTGTTGTTGTACTCTGAGTGCTTGTAGGTTTGACGTCATCAGACGTATGATGATGTCGCACTATTATGAGGTCGTATGGTCTCACTGATTGGGCGCAATAATTAAATAAATTAACTACCCTCACTGATTAACATCACTAAACAGTGTCACTAATAGCATCATTAAATAGTACCATTAATTATGCTTAGAAATTGTGATCATTAATTATTACCAGTGGTTAGGGTCAATGATTAACGATGAATATTAATGACCGATGACGGACTCTCACTCGGCATTGTTTAATCATTGACTTTATATACTTTACCATACCACTCTTCAGATCATGACTGATGATGTCACCAGCTTATGATGTCACATCCGACGAAACATTTTGCGGACACTTCCGGTGCCGATTAGCCTAATGCTTTCGCACTAAAAAAACGCTTGCAGTGCTAAAGCATTAGGTCCCCGCCTAGTCCACAGAGGGAGTGCGTACACTCCTAAGACGAAAGGAGTAAAAAGAGGAGTAAACAGAGTGGGCTACACTCCTACACAGTTTACACCCTTTTTGCTCCCATATATACGAGAAACCAAAGCAGCCTAGCTGTTTACACCCACCATGTGGTCTCCAGTTTTTCGAGTGCCATTATACATTACATTATTTAGTTACGCTGAACAATCATTAACTTGTGATAACAAACAACCAAACGATGTTCGAACCGCAAGTATAGTAAATCGCAAGTTGCATTGTTATGCCTGCGAAAATGAACGCACAGCCGGCCGCGACTTGGCTAGCGCAACAGTACTGACTTCTGTCGAACAATGCGCGCTCTTTTAAAGCGAGAGAGGCCGATCCGGTGTAAAGCGACGCCCTCCGCGGTTACGCTACGCGGCATGGTTTCGACAGTTTCGCGCCTAAAAGCCACGCGCTGTGCATTGTTTCGGTCTTCGAGGAAAGCACGTGGGCACACGTGTACACTTTCCTGTGAAAAACCGAGAACACGACTCTCTCGGCTCACCGACGTGACAAATCGTTTACCAGGAATGAGGCCAAAGTTAACCACGTGCTGCGCAAATGCGTTTAGGCTTAGTGGCCGACGCAGGCAGCTGACTCGGATTCACAAAGCTTGCTGTGTTTGCGACGGGGTGTATCCGGCCTCCAACTTCTATACGCAGAAAAAAAAACGCCGGGATAGCACTCCATTGGATAGCAGCTGTGTGCTAAGCCTACTCGGTGCAGACGACATTGACGTCGCAGCAGGTTACAAACGAAAATCCCGTGATAGCTAATCATAGTAGAAAGTAGAAAAACTGTAGACTAGACAAACTAGAAAAGATAGTCAAACAAGACATTTTTAAAAGCGAAATAGAAGGAAAAGGAAAAAAAATGAACAGGGGAGAAATTATAGGCTAGGTGGCGCAATGTGCCGCACGATACAAAGCGTAATGCCATTATCATCTATCCATCCATCCAGCTTCCTATAGGGATTGTAGCTAGTATGCATCGACGTCGCAGCGATTGCTATATTGTGGTACAAGAAGCAAGGTGAAAATTCTGCATGTATGTCTAGTCGATTTTTACCCACCTGCTCTGGCTTGCACAGCTGAAGCTGCACGCTGTACCACAAAATGGCGCCCGTGACGTCACGCGAATACCTTCTATTAGGCATTAAACTTCTGCGTAACGCTATGGAAGGGTTAAACAAAGTCACAGAACAAGCTCGTTGGTGCTGTATGCCAAGCAAACTATTTCTGTAACGCGCTAACTATTGGCAGAAAAACGTGAAACTCAGCGGAAGCAGAAGAACGAGTTACAGGATGAAGCGCAACTTTCAACTCAATGAACTGCGAACTTGTCCTTCTGGGTCCGTGTGGTGTAGTGCAGTTTTCTGCCCAAACTCCAGCCTACTGAGAAAATAGTTCTTAGTATCCTATGAGAGAGCTTTTTCTGTGCACGATATTGTAAACTGAAACGAAGCTCACGAAACTTCACACTTCCCCTGTCTGAAAAGGGTAGAACACACGCGCGTTTGCAAATGACAAATGGTTTCACATCACAACTCCCGAGTTCTCCGAACAAACTCAAAAGCTGCGCCAGTCTTTTTGGAATCATACGTTACGGGGGGTCTGCCATGTATGTACTATATACGTGAATGTGAAAAGCTGCAGACACTAAACACCTCACCACCATAACACCATTTTTCACCTTTCCACACTGGCGCCAAGCTCAGGTCCGTATCGTTCCAGACATATCGAAAGGTCATAACACTGTCGTGTTCTCTTCGTGTTTACGACCGAACTACCGAAATAACGATAAAAAAAGATATATCGGCTGTTTACATAAAATAAAACATCGCGTAAGTTTGTTTGTCAAGACTGCGCAGGTTCTTCTGGAAAATAAATTAAGGAAACAAAAGGTAAACGTATAAACAAAAGACAACGCTCCGACGACGTAGGGTTTCCCGGAACTCGAACTTAAAATGCGAGCCCGAACAGCGTAATCTGTATTCTCGGAAAAAAAGAGAGCGATCATAGTCCGGATAATGAGCAGATAAACGCCGTTATTTATACCTGTCAGAGCAGCCTCCCTTACGCGGAAAAGCGTTCTTGTTGCGACGCAATTTTAAGTCAGCTGCGTACGACATATACGTCGTCCTTTGCGCCGCCTCATGTGCTACCTCGGTCGTTGTCTGCTAAAGTAACGCTTACATTAATAATAATGATAATTGGTTTTTGGGGAAAGGAAATGGCGCAGTATCTGTCTCAGAAAGTTTTTATGCGACAGGGTTAGAAGCCTCAGCGAAAAAAAAGTGCCGTCGGCTGATTGGCTAGAGGGTGCTGACGTCACCAGACAGGATAATTCCTATTGGCTGGAGGAAAGTGACGTCACCAGAACGGATAATTCCTATTGGCTGGAGGGAAGTGACGTCACCAGAACGGATAATTCCTATTGGCTGGAGGAAAGTGACGTCACCAGAACGGATAATTCCTATTGGCTGGAGGAAAGTGACGTCACCAGACCAGATAATTCTCACTGGCTGGAGGAAAGTGACGTCACCAGACCAGATAATTCCTATTGCTTAATGGAAGTGACGTCACCAGACGTGATAATTCTCACTGACTGGAGGGAAGTGACGTCCCCATACCGGATAATTCCTATTGGCTGGAGGAAAGTGACGTCACCATACCGGATAATTCTCACTGGCTGGAGGAAAGTGACGTCACCAGACCAGATAATTCCTATTGCTTAATGGAAGTGACGTCACCAGACGTGATAATTCTCACTGACTGGAAAGAAGTGACGTCCCCACGCCGGATAATTCCTATTGGCTGGAGGAAAGTGACGTCACCAGACCGGATAATTCCTATTGGCTGGAGGAAAGTGACGTCACCAGAACGGATAATTCCTATTGGCTGGAGGAAAGTGACGTCACCATACCGGATAATTCCTATTGGCTGGAGGAAAGTGACGTCACCAGACCGGATAATTCCTATTGGCTGGAGGAAAGTGACGTCACCAGACCGGATAATTCCTATTGGCTGGAGGAAAGTGACGTCACCATACCGGATAATTCTCACTGGCTGGAGGAAAGTGACGTCACCAGACCAGATAATTCCTATTGCTTAATGGAAGTGACGTCACCAGACGTGATAATTCTCACTGACTGGAAAGAAGTGACGTCCCCACGCCGGATAATTCCTATTGGCTGGAGGAAAGTGACGTCACCAGACCGGATAATTCCTATTGGCTGGAGGAAAGTGACGTCACCAGAACGGATAATTCCTATTGGCTGGAGGAAAGTGACGTCACCATACCGGATAATTCTCACTGGCTGGAGGAAAGTGACGTCACCAGACCGGATAATTCCTATTGGCTGGAGGGAAGTGACGTCAAAGCACCGGATAATTCCTATTGGCTGAAGGGAAGTGACATCACCAGACCAGAAGTGACGTCACTTTCAGTAAAGACGCCAAAGCTTTAATGATATTGAATTGCCAACGCAACAGAAAATGCGCGTTGGCTCTGAGCATCGTATTAGTGGAGGGTTCCCGTAATTTCAATTACTTGAGCTTATTGAGCAGTGTCCTTGACACAGCACATAACGTTATCGCAAGTATTATACAGAAGGAGGTGCCCTAGTCCGCAGAATACTGGGACTTCCTGTATTAAAAACGGCAATTACAGAGTGGAGGTGGTTTTCAACAGTATGCGTAAATTATTAGAAAAAAAATGTGGCACTCGAGCGGAAATGACTTATGACCTATGTATATTAACCGATCCTTATGTACATGATTGAATCCTTGTTTGATATAACCCTCCCGTTTTCCTAAACTGTTTAAACCACGAAAATTTTTATATTGCCTGTAAAACAAGACGTGCAGTCTGGGAACAATGCCGGAAGGATTTCTGTCCTTCAGAATTTCTTTTGCACGGGACACGTAGAGTTTTTGTTTATATTGTTGGTTTTATTTGTACTGTGCATTTCCAATGATTATTTGTGACCTGCCGCTCACACCGCGTAAATTGTGTGTGTGTGTGTGTGTGTGTGTGTGTGTGTGTGTGTGTGTGTGTGTGTGTGTGTGTGTGTGTGTGTGTGTGTGTGTGTGTGTGTGTGTGTGTGTGTGTGTGTGTGTGTGCTATTACTTCATATGATGTGTATACGCGATTTTTAGTAACTTCATTTAAATTAATTTGCAGGGGCGATTACTGTATTTCGTTTAGCATATTTGCATTATTCTGTATATATTAAAGAGATAGGTCCCTTTCGTTTCCATTTGTAATCCTGTGTACTGCTGTGTCACCGCAGCCTTCTTTCTCTACAGCCAATATCGAAGGAGTCAGGACATTTTTTGTAGCTTCGGCTACAGCTTTTAGTCCCGGTTCCTCCCGTAAAGGAAAGGAAATAAACTTCAATTTTTTCAATTAAGTTTAGTTACTGCATTTGCATAGTATGGCGAAGCACCTCAATAACCAAAATACAGAATAAAATAACGATCATTAGTATCACAAAATACTAATGACAGTCTAACATTCAAAATACATTGTATTCAGTGTAGTCTAGTAGTCTAGAAGCAAATTAAGTACCTCATTGACAACAAAAGATGGAAGGTGAGGAAATGACGCCCCTTGAGGCTTGAAGTGAATATTAAGTTCGCACGTCAGTCTTGAATCCTAATAACTATTTAGGTTTTCTTTCTTTTTTAATCGGGTGGTAGTGTACATCACAGAGTTGACAGCAGATCGTCTGCAACGTGCTGTAGTCTGCTGTATTCTTTCGTCTGCGTGCCAAAAGCCGTGCCCCGCAGATCTTCTGGGTGCACTGGGACGAAAGCATTTTGTATATTTCGCGGAACAACACTGATCTGTGACGTAAGCAGGATCCGGTGGCGCTGCTGTCGCCAGGTGCGGGTCAAAGCTTATGTACGCCCCATAGGGAGGCATGTAAAGAAAAGTATTCAGAGCCGTTTTCAGATCTCACGTTGCACCTATGAGGTCTTCACTTCGTTAACAAAACCCGAGTACCTCCCAGAACAGAGTTTGCAAGTATGAAACGCAATTTCAAAGCGGATCTATTTTCAAAACCAGAATATATCTGCGCGTCAGAGTTACCCCCCGGGGTATCACGTGAGTGCGCGGTTCATACAAACACATGAAACTTTCCCATTTATTTCCTCTTTTCACAGTGCGCCTATAAAGGCCACCGTTCGTTCAAAGCTGGCGAGTACTTTTAAATATAGCATATGACAAAGTCCGCAATGAAACCTTTTCAAACGTCACGATCCCGGACATGCCCTGCGCAACGCACAACACCGAGGTACTCAATCGGCTGGGTGTTTTTCCGAAGCGCGGGCACGTTTCCCGTGAGCCTGACATGCTGCCACGTGCACTACATCAGCTCGCAAATATAGTCGTTCCAACTATAGGTAGCTTAATCAGCTCTTGCATGGAAAATAGTTCGGAAACGGCGTGGTAAGCGAAATGCGCAGCATAGCAGACGACAGCGCAGACTATGCTATGCATCAGGTCCATAGAGTTTATCAATATTACTTAGCTGAGAAACTGGCGCCACTGTCTATGTGAGTTTCTTAAAAAAGCACTTCATAAACTACGGGTGTGCCGGGAAGACGACGTTTCGTATTTGGCTTAGCTAGTGTTGGGCCAAAAACATGGATTCTTCCTCGGATTCGATGGATTCGAGTCCTACTCCGACGTCCGCGAGTGCCCCCTAAGTTTGTAAACACGGTGTTGGTCTACGCGGGCGTTTGCGAAAGTATAACGGTAACGAAACACCAAATAAAACATTCAAGACACTTGTATACATTATGCTAAAAGCACAGGAAAAGAGAAAATATGAAGTAAAGAGTCGGATGTCATGATGACGCAGGCAACAAAACTCTCAATCTTTCAGATTGTGCTTTAATTTCCAATTTAACGTACACACACAGAAGAAAAAAAAATAACCTTTTTGTGTTGTGTTCTTTTCTTTGTTGGAATATTCCTTAAATTTCCACAATCTTAATTTGACCCGTTCATTTGTTTTTCTCAATCAGCAACCTGCGGTCATAATGCAGGTCCCTATAGGCACCCTGCACCCGCCAGGCACCGCCACCGTCGACGCTGCGTTCAGCGCCCCTCGCGGCCAGTTCCTCGTCCCTGTCAGGAAGGCTCGCCTCGCGACTTCGAAGGGATGGCGTCTGCCAGCGGCGTGCCGCTTATTGTAGAGGCGGGATTTCGCGCTATTCACGATGCGGAAAAATTCTTTAGAGGAGCAAACATCAAGAAAGCCACGAAGCTTTCTGAAGCAGGACACGTACACAACGTGAAAGAGGTGGTGTCGTGCGACGGGAGCGAAGTAGCAGCCCGGTGCATTGCGCAGACGAGCATCACTGGGCCACCGAAAACCATCAAATTAACGGTAAGAAATATTTCTATCTAATGTCTGTTAGCGCTGCGATCTTACTTTATTTTTTTTTATGTAGCTATCTTCCAGTAGACAGCTTGTTGCCGCGAGCTGCAGTTGCAAGGCAGGCGTCGCAGGCAAATGCAAACACGCTGCTGCCGTTGCCGTGTATTTGAAGCAGTGTGAAACGCTCTCTAAAACGAGCCAACCGCAAGCCTGGGGTGTTCCTACATTTAAGAAGGTTTACCCTAAACTTTCGAAGACGGCCAAGCGGCATAACATTGAAGGTAACTAGAAAACTCCAGTTTTTGAGCGAACGGCGCAAACCTGACTTGATAACATTCTCGTTTGCAGCACCTTCGGTTTTCGATATGAAATTCCCTGTTGAAACTATCCCTTGAAATGATGTACCCGCTGTGTAATCTGCCGCTCATATTTTTTTCATTTTTTCAGCAACTGCGAGGTCGTTATCGGTGCAACACGTGCGTCAATATTTTGGGGATATCAAATGTCCAATAAACGAGCTTTTACAAGCAGAAGAGGATGAAAGCTGTGGTGAAGCGCCTGTGCGCACTGAAACTCCTGCCGGCAACGTAAAACTTTTTGACTGGGATTGTTCAGAAAAGGAGTACCCCAGCTACTTCATGCAGGATTCTTGCGGAAAGCTTGTGCTAAAAAAGCGGAATTTCACTGCAAGGTTTGTTTAATTTCTACACAGTTAGGACAAGTGCCCTGATTCTTCGACATTAGGATATGTGATTACTGTACTAAATTATCACCCATTCTTTCAGATGTGGAGGCAAAGATTTATGAGGAACATGTTGCTGTTGCCCCTGAAAACGTGCCTTCACTGTCCAAAAAGACGCTGGACGACAAGGCGCAGTGGAAGCTAGCTAGGATTCCGCGCATAACTGGAACAAAAGTAAGCGATTCTTTGCTGCGCAAAATTTGGGCTTCCTCAGGTGTGAGCTCGGACGAGTTGCGAAGTCAATGACCGGAAATCGCAGGTGCAAGAAGAGGGAAGGGTTCCCAGAGATCCATTAGCATTCCTCGGCGTCTGTTGAATGTGCCATGAGTTAAAAACCTGTCTAGGAGGTAATGCAAGAGTCAAGCAAACGCCTTCCGCACGGGTTTGACCATTGTTAGACCAGAAACCGCGCGCGCGTGTTGGCCGTCGCGAAGGGTGGGCCCCGCAGTGGCACAGTCCTTGGAATGGCAGCTGCGGAGCCGAACGAGCTCCGCCGAGGGCCTTAAATTCCAAGTAAAACCCGCCGGCCACCAATGGTGGAAAAAAAAAACACCAAAAAAAAAGGGGGATTCGGAGGACTCACTACGAAATAAAAGAACTTTCGCATACCAGAGTAAAAGGTTGGAAATAGCAGTTCGCTGTGAGAACACAAAATTGTGATAATGTGAGTAAACTTGCCCTTGGCGCAGAAATATCGTTTTGGCTGCAGAATATTTATTCTAAGCTCTAATTTTCTTTTGCTGTTTCAAGCCAGACAATTGGAACGAATTATTCCTCTTTACCGAGCGTATCATACAACTCCGTTCAGATACGTATTACTGCATCCTACTACACAGCAATGTGTCCTGCTGTTGTTATTAGCCATTTTGTGCTCGGAAAGGAGGCGCACAACTGCTTCGCGACGGCGCGCGCAACACAGCGCGAGCTGTCAGACTGCCCCCGCCTTCCTGACAGGGACGCGCGCGCCACCACGCCGCCAGTGGCGCGCGCGTCGCGCGGGAGTTAGATGCGCAGGGTGCCTATATTGATTTATGATTAATTTTTGGTCGTGCACTAAATTCAGAAATAAGTATACATTAAAAATTGAATTGAAATAATTAAGCAAGCATACCAGAAGAGGAATGCGATATACCTCAGAGTTGTTCACTGAGCTACCCGGACACTCTGAAGTAAGGTTCAGCTCTCTATGAATGACAGACGCCAGGTATGACATAGTTCAGTCGCGGCGATGTATATTGGTAAAATAACTGCGCTCACAGAAGTGCATTATACAGGCGCAAGAGACCACTCCTCACAACTTTCCAGTGATAAACGCACAAGTTTACACCTGTATATCCAAGTTTGTGCAAGGAGGACGAGGCTAGGAGCGGGTCACAGTGACGTATCTTACGAGCGCTATACTAATTACATTCGACAACTAGAGTTATATGGTCAGGGCTCGTCGGTCGAACAAAAGCGCTGACAGCGCCAGTCCTGTCATACATTTATCGCACATTCGATATCATACATTGGATAGACTTTCGAATGTGTGGTATTCGAAGCTATCACACGTTCGATATCTTGGCACTTTTCGTGCGCTACAGTATATTTTAATTCGCGAGATTAAGTTTTGTCATTTATCCACCCGATGATTAATTAAATGTATTCTTAAATTATGCGGTGTAATTTCGCCTTACCGCAATGCAACAGCGCTCAGCCACTGTTTGATGACTGCCTGGAGCATTTTTTTAAATGTTACAGTTGCACACAGCGAAAAGTGATGTCGATAAGCGTGACACTTATGAGATAGCATGCGCAGAGGCTGGCTGGCGCTCATGAGTGACTGCTTTTTTTTTTTGCCCATGCTGCTCATGATTGGCAGGTGGCATGCTATATGACCTGATGACGTCATAACTGCCTCAACCAGTCAGAGAATTTGATGACAGACCACAAGAGGGTTCTTCCATGATGAGGCTCCTAATGGGGAGGTAGAGAACGGTTGGCAGGTAAAGAAAGGGGGCGGGAGGAGAGGCGGCACGTCACGTGACCCGATAACGCCATAACTCTCCCGACCAATCGGCGAATTTTATGACGAGCTACAATGCTGGTTTTCCGTGATGAGGCTTCTAAGGATATCGTATTAATACCGTTTATGCTTAAACTCCATACTGGTACAAGAAAATAGTTTGCTACTTTACAAAAGAGAAAAGAAAGTCAAGAAAACGGGAGCTAGCGATCAATTATGTTCAGCTTATATCTGCTGGCCGATACCTGTTTTTTGTAATTCCACAGAATATCTGACCTATTTATTGAACATCCTTACTATTTTGTGGTACTTTTTGAAGATCGCACAGTCTTGCACCGTAATTTTGTTGCCTTTGGGTCCCAAACGTAACAATGTTTTTGAATGGAATGGAAATTAAGGCAAGATACACTGATTGTCGCAATCTCGGTGGATACCCGAAATGCGCCGTAGCGGAAAGGTATGAATGAGTTAGCTTAAGAAGGAAGAGAAAAGAGGCGCCACTGTGGTGGGCTCGAGTGAAATTCCGAACACCTGGGGTTATGGCCCTTTTGCATTTCGCCTTCGTCAAAGCAGTCAAAGTGCGGCCGATGTTCGATGTGACCTCGTGCTCAGTTGCCGAACGCTTCAACCAACCACTGTGCCACCGCGGCAGGTGCTCAATAGTGCGCAGTGAGTTTGCTCTGATCTGTACAGGCCTATACTAAGCTACGGATTCCCACTATGCTGCACATCTTTTTTCCATCGCTACACACCGACCCCGAGGTCAAATGCCTCGGACCCATCAACGGTGGAAGCAGTGGAAGCCACGAGTGGACGCCTTCCATGAATGTTCTTTACCGCAAGCAAAACGGAAAGGTGGCGGCATCTATCGACGCTCCTGACAAACATAATGTAGCTGGAGCGGGAATTTTAAACTTTCCGATCTGAATTCCCTCAATACTGCAGACATTGTTACGTGCGAGTGCGACGATGGAAGTTTTATGCTATGTTCACCACATCTCAATGAATGTATTAGGGTTGACACACAATAGCGAAGCCGAGAGGCCTATGGTATCCAGTTTCGCATTCGGGCATATCCTGCGGTTGTTTTTGAAACTAGCAAATGGAAACGCCGCTGACTGAAAAACTTTATTTTTAAAATATATACAGGGAGCGAGTGGAGCGGTCCTTAAGGGGCCGTTCCTTATAAACGCTAGGTAGGCTGCTCATTACAGCAGCCCATTAGCGGTAGCTGATGCTCGGGCGCGCCCGACCAGGGCCGCCTCCCAGTCCTCCCGGGTAGGGTTGGGGATATGGGGAAGACGCGGGATTGATTGGCGTGCCCATACCATGTGGTAAATGTCTGAAGACCTTTCCCTACAGCGCGGGCACTCCCCTGGGCACGCAGGGTCGAAATGTTTGATGACTGCCGGGCACGGCGCCCCCGTTTCGACGGAGACGAAATGCAAGGGCGCCCGTGTGTTGTGCGATGTCAGTGCATGTTAAAGATCCCCAAGTGGTCGAAATTATTCCGGGGCCCTCCACTATGGCACCTCTTTCTTCATTCACTCCCTCCTTTATCCATTCCATTACGGCGCGGTTAAGGTGTCCACCGAGATGCGAGACAAATACTGCGCCATTCCCCCTGCCCCAATAAAAAAAAAAAGATAACACGGCGGTTACGACTGTGTAACGCGAGATTCAGCGATAGCTGTGTAGGCATTTAGTTTTGGCAGGCGGCTGTTCCAAACAGAGCCACCCGTAGAGTTGAGCGACCCAGGTTGACCGTGATATAAGATGAGTGCGTTAATGACCTCCGGGTGAATGTCATTAACGCACCCACCGGTCACGCCGACGCTGACTGTGGTCGCGCAAGCCAGGGACAGGCACCTAACAGCTATCGCTTTAAAATTAAGATGCTCTACATGAACTTCGCTGTTGGTTTGCGTATATGTCGGGCGGAGACAGATGCGTCATGAATTTTTATATAGCAATTAAATTTATTTGCAGTGATTGGATTGGAAAACATTTAATTCGTCAGAAAAGGCAGAATGCAGACGATCCGGGCTAGGTGAAGTCTGTGGAGGTTGACTGGGAAAGATAAGTAGGTTCTCCCCACTCAATCGCGGCTGACAGTTCAAAGCCGGCCGAACCCCACCCCGTGATCGCGTGCGCTACCGAGAGCTCGCCGACCACGGCGGGCCTTGCTCTGAGGGAACAAAGGAACGACACATTGGCTGACACAAACAGGCATTTATTGCTACAGAAACAATAACGCCAGCTAGCAACAAGGTACGCTGATGATTCGAGGTCGTCCGACTCACCAGCAAGGTTCCGAGCGAATGTTCGCCCGCGCTAGGGCAAGGGATATAAACTCCGCAGGCCGGACGGGACGAGTACGGGAGCCTGTCTCCCCGTCGCTGCTTCGCCCCGCCGGCGCAGAGCGGAGCCGCGAGCGACACGTCCGCTTGCGGCGACGATCCCAGCCGAAGCCCCCTCTCCCGCGCGCGGGCTTTGGCAGTCTCGCGCGCAGCGATGCTGGCGCCCTCTCTTGCCAGTTAATGTAACTCACAAGGGAATGCGCCCAGCCTCGAGGTGAGACCGCCGCTGCACGGTGCCTCGCGGGAAAGCAAACTCAGGGGGCTGCAGGGCAGGTCCCCACAAGTCAGAGTGCCCTGTAGAAAGCTCACGTTTAAAAGTAATTGTATCCCGATTCACACAGAGCGCGTGCTGAGACTGAGAAGAGGATTACACATTTTGTTAGAATGTCGCATGCTATTCATCTGTTGGTGCTACCAATATCGACACCTCTGAAGCAGTATAGGTTCAAGGATATAGCGAGTGTGGCCGCTGTAGAGGTCAGAAAATAACTTGGGGGGGGGGGGGGGGACGCTTAAGCTCCACCCTTAAGGGTATGACGCGACGGACACTATTTCTGCTTTCACAAATACAATAATTATGCGATATACAACACGCCATACATACAAAACTCCGCTGTAATGAAGCCGTACGAACGTGCCTGCGTGGCGTAACGGTAGAGTGTCTAACAACACGAGGGACAGGGGATTCCAGAGTAGGGTACATAGGTGCGATTACTAGGAATACAGCGATGGGTCTGCCTCTTGTAACAGCCACCTTTTCGACCAATCCGGATTTTTCCGTCACGCCGACGGCAACGCCAACACCGCTTTTTCTGCGACACGGGCCCTCAGACTCTCGTGTAAAAACTACGGGGACACTATGTGGGTCTGAACGTGTGCATGGCGAAAGCCTTCCTGATTACTGTGCCACCTCGACTGCCTGTTGCTATACACAACTGTGCGTGCGCCACGCGCCACAGCTGCCACTGGAGCGAGCGGCACGACTGATGTCACTGTTGCTATGCGCACATGCGCATGCGCCGTCTGCTGCTGGGGGTGCGAGGAGGATGCGCGCCGGTGAGGAGGAGGGAAGCAACTGGCACTGCGCCAAGGTGAGCCGGACGGACACCGTCTCCGCGAGTATAAGCGCTTAAAGGCTTTCGCCTTAAATACGATTGGAGGATTGGTGGCTTAAAAGCAGGAAGGACATGAGGGCAGGTTATTAGGAGACAATTTCTTTAGAGCCTTAAATTTATTGGAATTTGAAAGGAGGGTGACTTCCAAGATAGGGCTTGTTAATTTTGAAAGAACAGGTTTATAAATGGGAACATTCAGAGCACAGTGGCGCCCGCCATCGCTCCGTTTCAATGTGTACGCTCTTATCATCTATCTATACATTCACCCACGATTGCCGCAAGTTATCACGTTCAGCTAGTATGCTGCGCCGTCCTGAACACATCGATGAAAAACAATTCGGCAGAGACACTGAACGCTGCTTACGTGTGGGAAATCGAAAGCATTACTGACCCTGGGTGCATTGACATCCACCCACACACGCACGAGTATGACATCACCTGGAACGCTGACCTACGAGCTGTTAATTGCATCACAATTTTGATATGAAAATTGGTTCTTGAGGAAATTAAATGGCGCAGTAACTGTCTCGCATCTCGATGGACACCGTAATCACGCCTTAAAGTAGTAGGAGGTAGAGTCTCTCAGACAACACAAATGCATCCTCAGGACATCCCGAGGATTCATTTTTGAGGACGTTGTGTTGTCCTGAGGACTTCCTCTATTGATCCTCAATAAGTCCTGTTGTCTGGCCTAAGTATGTGCTTCGGACATCCTCAAAATTCTTCTCCAGGACCTTCTTAGCATGTTTTAAGGACGTCAGATGACAATTTAGCCCCGTGAATGTGGATCATTATATCGCTTAATTACTTTGGGGAGTGTGCGCAGAGGCTGTGAAGAGCTTTATTTTTTGCTTCATTTGTCTTGGATTCTAGCAAACGGATTACGCAAAAGCTTCGCCATGCTCAAGACTGGTTTGTTTGCCGCATTTCTTGGTACATACGGGTTGTTTTTCGTGCAATATTTTCACACAGCGACGACTACAACTCTTTCAGGAGTTGAACTCTGCTACCTCAGTGCAAAAGCTACTCGGACTTATGGCCCTAAAATCAAAACAGTCCAACCCCATCCGAAGCAAGCAGCAGACAAGATCAAGTTTAAAAGCCAGAATACCTTAAAATATCTCCTGAAGGCATATAGTTTCTTCAGTCAGGATGGTTTCTTTAATTATAATAATTGCTATTGTACACAAGTACCTTTTAATAAATCTGCAGTTTTTGATTAATGAAAGCCGAGTGCGAGTGATAAAGCTTGTCTTATTTTAGTTAAATGCCACAATATTGTCATGCGATACGACGTTTGTAGGACATTTGAGAAATTTTCATCCTCGAGTCGTCCAGCGAAGTACAAACTAAGAACATCTTCATGGGGATGTTTGGTCGTGACGCACTGAAAAAGTACTCAGAATGTCCTGTTACAAATGAGAACGTTCTCACCCTTTGAGGACGTCCTCAGGACGTTTGGTGTTGTCTGGCTGGGAAGGCACACAATTGAAGATGCATATGTCGTCGGTTCGAATCTCTATCGCAAGCTAGCCTCAACTTGACTAGCACATGTAAGCTATATGCAACGAGAAATAGTACCCCCTGGAACGCTATACGGCAAACGGCTGTGTCACAGTTTCGCTACGAATGTTATCGGGAAAACTGGCGCCACACTGAGGTCGGCCAGTGGAGAATTTAGACGAACATGTATAAGATTGTCTGAAATGGCGGTGCTCGGCTTGCTTTGCGCGTTATACACCCGCACCTTAAACATAGAAATTTTTTTTCAGCTGGATTTGGTGATTATCTTTTACCTAGCCGCTTCAGTGTTGCCCACAACGACGGCAACACGTGCGCTGTACGACGGCTGGCTAATGTTGGTTAGTGCACCACTTTAGCGGCGGATAAAATTCCTCATTCAGCGACAGCCCACTCACTAAGTGAAGTGCTTGATCGCCTGAAAAGTTCATTTCATGGCTCAGATGGACCGTACACTATGCCACAAAGCCATGAACGCTAAAACTAAACGGTCCGAGGCGCATTGCAAAGTAGAACGGCCCAAGTGATTCACCGTCTAGTCACGCGGGCGTCGCAGAGAGATGGCGCCACAGTATGCCCTCGCATAGGGTGCCTGGATGCGCCCCCGCTGGCGCGAGGGGCCGCATCCAGGCACACCAGGACCCTACCCTCGCACCGCCTCCTCTTTCCCTGCGAACATCGCCCGACGCTCAACCCAGGAACGGGCCATTAAAGGGACACTGAGGAGAACTCTCATTTTTTTTTTTGTTAGCAAAATCTGATAGTTCGGCATTTCATGGCTTTGTTGCCGCTTGTCCGGGCGCGAAAGATGCATTTATTTCAAAGAAATTTGGATTTGAAGATGAAAAAGTTTTTCCCGCCGCTCTGATTCAAACTCAGGGAACTCTTATGACGTCTCAGAACGGAGTGACGTGCGTGATACGTGACGTAAACGCAGACTCCGTGATTTCTGACGGCTAGCTGTGCGGTGCGCAACCTTCCTTTGCCAGCCTCAGAGATTCGTGGCTTCCATGAAGTAAGGAAAATTCCTCCAAGGTGGCGCCTCTTTCCTAGGAAGTCATCACGCTTGTACTTGCGAGATTGGCCTGTGGCGGCAACACCTGTATTTTGGTTCTTGCTATTTTCTACATTACAAGAGCTTTGTTTTCAGTAAGAGTGGCATTTTTGTGATCAGGAGCTGCTATTCTATCGATACAAGCCAACTTCAATTTCTCCTCAGTGTCCCTTTAACAGCTGCGCTGCACAACGTTGACCGAAGCGACGACAGCGGCTGCATGCAAGTCAACAGGCACCCCCAACTCTTCTAGCGCTGCTCGACTGTCTAGTAAAAAAGCGCTGGGAGCCCCGCTCTTTACGCGTTTCAATTTTGTTTGGGGGGGGGGGGGGGTAATGCACGATATCCCAGAAGCTGGAAAGCTAAGCAACTCCTAAATTTGTCACTTTGCAACGGCGTAGAGGAAGCACAACGAAGGTGCTTGTTGCACAGTGGCAGGCTGCCAGGTAATTAGCTCGAATTCCGGACATTTCTTTACCATCCATTGTAGTCAGGTTACGCTTGCTTCCAAGCACAGTATTTCTAAGTACAGTAAAAATATGTTTTGTTCTGCAATTGTTTACTGGAAAGCTTTACCACGGACAAAATATCCGAAGTGCACCTGCAGCTGAAGCAGCAGGTTAAATACATTCGCAGATCACTAAGAATATACAAGGGCTAAAATCTTTTTCCCGGCAGCTAATATCCCTGCAAACACTTTTGGTGCCAAAGTCTTTCGTCACACAGGTTTCCATATTTCAATTATTTAATTTTAAAACACATTTGGCATCAGCACACACACTTGACAGCTTCTCAGGTTGAGCGAGTTGGCTAGTACTTATGCTATGCACAGAATTGTTGACACTAAACAGTTTTTCTTTTCATTTCTTGTTTACCACAAAGTTCATAGCGCCCTAATCACAAACTCCACGACGCCACCACATTTACATTACGTGGTCGTAACTGGAACGAGAACTTGAAATTTCAAGAGGTTGCGTGATCTGGGAAGCCCCGGGTCACAAGAATTCTTTAAAACGATGGGAGAGAAATAGTTACCGACATCACTTTTTTGTCCCAGCGGAGGCCAAAAAGCCTGCCAATTTCTTGCATGTTCCTGGTAAAGAAGTAGTCTACACAGCACTGTTTTGACAAGCACTCATGTATTTTTTTTTTTATACACAAGCGTGGCATATAAGTGGCCTGTACAGCAATCGCAGTGGAAAACAAGCACACATCGACGCCAAGGACAAACCAATAATCATCTGGCAGATGCTACAGAATATACGAAAATAATTTCAGTAAGGGAAAAACTGAAGCATGCACAGAAAAGCTGCATCTAGAAAAGTGCCATTCTTGGCAACAGCAGAATAAGCCAAGGAAGAAGCAACAGTGAATGACAATGCTGACTGGTCGAGCTCCAGCTAGCTTACAGGCACACTGAATGACCTGCACGCATGGCGCACGTTCATTGCATTGAGCATATCATCTTTTATGGCGGTGGGACTGCAAAACAAACTCAATTCTCTTTGAAAGAATCGCTGCCGCCCAACAATTGTGTTGGAGGTTGATGGTTTTTGCAGCGGCGTCCTAGCATAGCTCGAAGTGTCTTGGTATAGCCTGAAAGTACTGGCAAAGCCCAACAACACACTCAGACAGTGCTTTTGTCACCTGCCACGTCATCCGCTTCAGCACGAACCAGCATTTCGGCCCTACGGGTTGCGCAAAAGAGTACACGGTGTGAACAAAAATGAAGTCCCAATCGCTTCACGTCCACTTGACCACAAGAATGACAGTGTGGCATGGTGCGGGACAGCGGTGGGCAGTGCAGAAATCGAAAGTGAAGTAAGGTTGCTGATCCTCGCTTGTCCGGACTGTATATATCCAAGCGATGAGGGCAAAGCTGAGCCCAAACAAGCATATAAACCTCATCTCCGATACTGCTTCACCTGAATGCGGTCTTAAAGCAGAAATATGCCAAGACTGTGGTGCCTGCCGCCAACAAAGTAGGACTTTAACTGACAGGAAGGATAACAGCCTTGTAGTGGCATATTTCAGGACTGCCTGTTTTGACTATTCAGAATTTATCATTCCGGTGTAGCCAACGAAGTACACATTTGACTCCCCATGATTAAGATCTTATAGTCACCGTTCGCTTTCACAGGTAAACCTCACCAAATGCGAGCCAAACTTGTTGTGCACAAGATTTTTCCCAACATGTACTGCCTTAGCAAAAGGTTCACACAAGAACATGACTTCTGCCTTGAAATCATCAAAACAGTGTGCGCAGCTGCAGTGCTGAGCATGAAAAATGCATACGGCATTCGCTCAACACTCAACTTAGCATGTGTGTCGCCAACACTGGCCCGTGCACAGACCGTGCTGCAAAGGCTGCCCGACTGTGGAGTGCACATCAAAACGAGAGTGGCCTGTCCTGGGCCGAAAAACAGCAGGAATAGCCACATGTCCGGTATACACACACACACAAGCAAATTACACACAACAAAAGACCTGTACAGAAAACACAAAAAAAGGCACATTCTCTAACGCAAAGAACTCTGCTCAACTGCATATCTTTGGCAGCTCAATGAACAGAACTCCTGGAAACAAGAACAGACTGAGTCATTTGGCGACAGACTGCTGGATGCGGCAAGAACACACAGGCGCTGTTAAGATGCAAGACCTTCCACCAATGGCCGCAGCGAACGGCAATAACTGTGCTCAGCACTACTGAACCACTTTATTTTCTTCCTTTTTTTTCAAACAGCCAACAAATCTACCAGATTAGTTTCAACATGAGCAATGCATTAATTTGCTAGTCCAAGCTAACACCGCATAATGCACAACTCTTTTGCATTCATGACAGTGTCGGAAGTTTTGCAAACAGAGACCTTACAGACCCTCGGTATGGGAGGAGTCAAGTAAACAATATGGTGAATACCTGAAGTGTTCCTCTGGTGGCCACATAACAGCACACACTCAAAAGAACCCCAACAAACAAGGTAAAAGTCTCTGAAATTTGAACAGTGACCCAAGTACTGGTACATCAGAAATAAAGTATGCTTCAGCCACATTCAAGATACTTGAATAAATAACAAACCATAGCGCAGGGGAAACTTGAATGAGCAAGTCGTAGTAAGCAGGACTCTTCTTGCAAAAAAAAAAAAATGCTGCCTCATCGACCATAGTCCCCTTTTTAACCCAAGCCATGGTGACAATCGGCTCAACGACAAGACCTACTTATGCTAATGCTAAATGCAGCCCGCGGACTTGAATCCGGAGCTTTTGCTTCTCCCGCTCTGCTTTGCCCAACCATATTAACGAATCTTGGTTGTTACCTTTTTATTTCCCTCACACAAAGCATGTGGCACAAGATTTCTCAAGCAACGCACCACCACCAGTATGAAGGTTTTGCATCCACTCAGCTCCTTTGATGTCCTACCAACAAATAATACCAACACTGCACCCAGCAGCCTGTACACTACAGCTTCTGCCCCTGCTGCTGGTGCAAAACAATAAAAGCAAATGAAACACCTCGACTGCTTGCGCTGCCACATTTTGGGCATTACGGAAACTGTGCAACACACTATCGTGCACAGTATGTCTTGCAAAGCAAAAAGTGAGCCGTGCTGCGGGACAAGTTGGCCGCACCGTAGACAATACAGCAGAAAGCCAAAGAAAGAGGTTTCTGCCACTGCAAAATGTGTGCCTCATTCTTTATTCTACACAACTGCTATTCTACTGTCCCTTTTTCCTTCCTGTCATGCGTTGCACTACCCCTTTTCAGAAGCAAATAACAGAATAAAAATTAAAAAAAAATGGAATAAACTGTTAGCAGCCATGACGAGTCAAATGACATAGAAGTCGCAAACCCTCACTCATCAGCACATTGAAGGTAGGAAAAACAATCTGGGGGCGATGCACACCGTGCTCCTCAAACACCTCGTACTATAAGTGGTGCCACCAGCTTGCCCCAGAGAGCTCCAGCCACTACTAGTGCGTTGCAAGTGATGATGAACGTGACAGTACTTGTGCGTGGTACGCCGCCTCCCCGCTTGAACTTAGCGCTAAAAAACAAAGCCAACCTAATGCAAGAATGGCCTGTGTATCTCACCAAGTAGGCTGTGCAACATGCCAAAAGTTCCGTAGACAAGTGGGTGACAACAGAGCGCCAATGCAGCGTTAGAACTGGATTTGCGCACGCACAAAACCTACAGGCACGTGCCTCAATGGCTTGCCACCGTCACTTCCGCTGCTTCAAGAAACCTAGTATCTTCTAACAAAAACCATCTCTACCTCCTCCTCCGCTAACAACAACAGCAACAACAAACTAAAGATCAAAGGTACAGATTTTGAGTACACAACAAATAAATGGTGCAGAAAAAATAAAAACAGAAGACTGTACAATGCAGGGTGCAAACCATGTATTGGCAAGCACAAGACAACAAAAAGGACCAGAGACAATCATCTGCCTGCTCCACTTTGATGCCTGTGAAATAACGAGAACTGGCAAAATGCAGGACTTGTATTCACAGCCCGACATCCAGTTCCGTCACAGGTGACACCAGTTGGTTGAAGCCAGATTTAATGATTTAGCAAAAGCAGATCTGATCTACCAGCGCACAGTGGTGTGAATTCTCCCACTTAACAAAATACCCACTTCAGAGGCCAGGCTAAATTGAGCCATGAAAAGAAGAAGCTGTAGTCCCGAGTACTACGAGAAATCTAGGCTTAGCAATAAGGCCATCATTTCTTTCCACCTAAGAGTACGGAGCAATGGGAGGCTTATGCGACAAAAAAAGTAAAGCCTCTTTTGTCGGCACAATGTAAAAACACAAAGGAGGGACAGTGAAGGACTTGTTGACTGAGCATTCCAACTAAAACAAACTGCAATACCAACAAGTCCACCGTGCCATGTCTTTCCCCTCAACTGCCTTTTATTAGCTCAAATATGCTCGGCAACATCCAAACCTCACACCTGGACAGCCAGTAAAACGACAAATAATAACTAAGGTTTACGCGCTGATCTAAACCGCATCACTACGTCCATAGTAATGCAGAGGTGTAGCTGGATTTGGACTTCTTAACCGAGCAACTAAGCATAGAGATGTAAGCATAATATGTTTTCACATGCTTTAAACAAAGTAACCTGCTGCCTTTACAAAACAAACCAAGGCAAACGCTACACAATAAACACATGCACAACAATTAACAAAACTTTTGCAACTTTTTAATGCACTGCAGCAAGCGGGCCACACTAAGACAGCCTCGCATTTTCTCAGAGTGCTACCTACCGAACCCAAGATCATGCCTTTACATGTGTTTTTTTCACCTGGTACTTCTATATGATTATTGTACAATCTTGTATAATTCACTGCCTCAAATCTACTGACAAAACATGAAAAGGAGAAATATATATAATATATATATATATATAACTTGTTGCCTTTCTCTTGCCATCGTGCCTTTGAGGTAAACTAAAGAACAACTTTCAATGCACTGAGACAGTGCCCATAAGAGGAAGCAGAAAAATAGAAGCTCTCAAAATATTGACTGCGTTTCATCAAGTTTTCTATTACCACACTCTACGTGCAATTGCAATGCGTAGTTCTAGTACAACATTGGTTACAAACGCTGTTGCCACTTGTGCAGTTCAATACCGCTAACCAAGATCCGCGTGAGTTCGTTCAAAAAGTTTTGAGCGAAATTCGCCCAGCAATTCTTAATTCTCTGCCGAGCCAAGAAAGCCTGTTTCAGACATGCTCCACTAACGCACTGAACAAACCGTAGATCACCAAGCCGAGCGAGCACAGGAAACGTCGGACGATGACAGCATGTCAAATGGGCAAACGGCAAGTGCTCAGTGTTTTTGTAGAAAGTCGATCCAGTCTTCTGTCTGTGAGTGGTCAAAACGTGGCTCGCCCAATTTCAACCAGACACCCGCATTACTAATTGCTTATCCCACCAGCGACACCACTGTGCAGGTGACACAAGGCCAAGACATTCTCCCTTCACTGCTGAAGGTTACAGCGCAGTTTCGAATGACCAGAAGCTGGGGGAGGGGGGGGGGGGGGGGGGGAGGGGGGAGGAAGTTGGTGACAATGTTGATGCCCACTTGTGCTTCGACTTGCATGCAGAATGCCTGCCTCTATTGGCAAGATTTGTCACGACAGTCTCGTCACAGGCAGCACCGACGACAGCAACGCACAAAGCCAACCGCGACAACTGAGAGGTCTTTGCTTTCCGTCCTAGACACGGGTTTCAGTAAGGCAAGCTGTCCACACCGGGTTTACTGCGGCTGCCAACAACTTTTCTCCACACTGTCACAGTCCTTGCCACGGATGATGACGAGCGACACCTGCGAGATCTTTCTTGAACGAGGTTCTACCGGCGGGTTTTCTTTGACTCTGCGGAAGAGCAGGATTTGGAGCGGGTGAGAGCTCATCAGGATGGCAGGTTTTTGGCAAGAGAGGGAAAAAAAAAAAAAAATCTCAGATGAGACGCGGCCGTTTGTGTGTTGGAGAGTCCATCACGACATCTCCTGGGCTAGCGCTGCCCGGAGCAGTCCGCTTGCGCGACTCGACATGGCGGGCAAACTCCTCGGCGATGAAGTTGCTTAGGCTGGCTGCACTGCGGAAGCCCCGGTGGCGAGACACCGCCTCCCCCGTGGTTCCGGCTTGAACCCAGGGCTGCAACAAAATTGAGTGAGCATCGTCAGCACAACCGTCCAATCACAGCACGAATTTACATTCAGCGATGTTGCAGACGGCAAGTTGTCACGGCATCTTGGTTCAGCCCGGCACGAAGAGCGCATTGTGCAGCGCGTGAGTGCATGGTACAAATTTTCCTCTCCGTTCCCTTTTCCTCAAGATAAATGTAAAACAACGTGTTGTGCCAACAAGCTAGCTGCCTTTTATTTACCATCGGCGATCGACGGCTGTAGGGGCCGCCTTCTGTCACTGAAAAGCCATGCGCAGTTGCATACAATATTTTCTTCTGTAAGTACACCTACGGCCCTTACGGTGCAGAAAAGAGTGCCTGAACTATATTGTTTGTATTTGCTCAATTAAATTGGGTAAATAAAGCATCTTCGATATTACTTCTTTAAAATGGAATCCGATGTGCAACCAAACTTGTGGCTGAATGTTTCTTCTGTCGCATTCTTTTTCTCTGCAAAGAGCAATAGTGCCGCTGGACGTTTTGCTGCGGCAACCGTAACGCAGTGACAACCTGCGCCGCTCACAGTTGCAACCGAACCGACATCCGCTTCAGGTTTTTTGACCAATCAGGTGTGGCCGCTACGGCACATTATGATGCTTTTTATTATGACACAAACTCAGAATACGGCTCCTGATACCCTGCCAGCACCCCATACGCACACACTGGTGACCGCGCAATCAAGCGGCCATGGTCTGAGCCATGTAGACGTGCCCATCACGATAGCTATTGCTTACCGTTGTCACATGACACGACTCCTCCGTACCATGGGCGGGAAGGTGGCTCCACAATTTAAGGTACTTCAGCAAACTTTCATTTTCCTCTATGTGCAGTAGCTGCCACTGCTACGTTGCAGGCTGATCGGCATCATTGCACGGCTGTAATTCGCATCTATCTCATTGTGTTCTCGCATCATTCGTGCTCTCATGGATTGTGTTTTCCACATAGCCAGTGCAGCTGAGACTTCTCCACTGTGGTCCGATAGTATTATTAACCTGATAGCATTAAAGGCCCCATTCACCAGAAAATCCGGTGTCGGCGCAACCTAGGAGGCAGGTCGGCCACCTATGACACGTGACCTGGAAGAGTTATCACAACCTGCCCACCGAATAGTGAGCAAGCTGCCGACCACGGCAGGTGGCAGTTAAATTAACGAGTGGCTGCTCGAGAAGAGCAGCCTAGGCTGCACAAGGCCCACCACTGGGAGCCACTGCTATCGCAGGGCAGTGGTGCATCGCTTAACCGCAGCACCACTGCATCGGGAGGGGAGAGGACCCCCAGGGATGTGTGTGTAAAGAACAGATTGAATTTCTGCTTACATGAGAATTAATACATTATGCTACAGCATCATACCCGTAAGGCAGAGCTTATGTGTCTCCTTCATTTTTTTCTTGTTTCTATCGCTGGTGAAACGTGACGCAACGTTAGCGATGCTGACGCGGAAGCTTCACAGCCGGAGCAGCTGGTTTCTCTGGCCACTTCAGAAACTCAGCTGGGGCTCAACGTCACGTGACCTTGTGGAGCCATCTCCCTGGATTGTGAGCAAAGTAACCACCGTGGCAGGTGGCACTTAAATGATTGGTCGCGAGAGGTCGCTTGCGAAGAGCAATGTGGGCCTCACAAGCACCATCGGTGGCAGCACCTGCCAGTGCACGGCAGTGGCACATTGCTTAACTGCTGCATCACTGCGCCAGAAGTGACATGAAGACTCCCAGGGATCTATGAACGTAATGTTGCAAATTACCAATTCTGCAAATATGCTATGGCATCATACCTTTAACACGGAGCTTAAGTGTCTCCTCCAAATATTTTGTCCTATTTTTAATGCTTAAATTTATTACTGAATATTTTACCCCACATAATGAACCTCCCAAACTGACAATTTTTGGGGAAAAAAAGTGTGTTGATTACACAATAAATATGTTGTGTTGTGTTGGGTTTAATGGCGCATAAGCATCTAAGGCTACCATGCGCCAAACAAGTAAATATGGTAATGTGAGGAATTGGTACATGTATCTGATAGCGAAAATGAAGATAATTCACATTTTTACAATCCGTATAGTGTCGGATACACAGGGTAAACACAGGGTTAATACTGTCGTCAGGCAGCCTAATTCCAGAGGGATGCAACAACAGACCTGAGGAGATGGCCAGTGCTTCGCGGAACGTGTCCAGGTCTACGTCATCAGGATCCCCCTGACCAACAACGGTGGGGCGCTCCCCCGCACTGGGGGTCAGCCTTGCGGAGGGCGCTGCCGTCGCCACGACACCGCGCAGCGACCCCGGCTCGAGGGAGAGGCGCTGCCGGGGCGACGCCCAGCCGTGGTAGCCGTGGTGGTGGTGGTGGTGATGGTGAGGCGCCTTGCCGCATAGAAAGGCGAGCAGGTCTTCGCGCCGGATGTGGCGCTTGCGCTTCTTGGCCCATGCCAGCAGGTCCTTGGTGCGCCGCTGGTAGCCTGACTGGTAGCCCAACTCGCTGACGCGCCGCTGGGCCTCCAGGCACTCTATGCATGTCGATGAGGCAGAATCAGGGTTGTCAGTTTGGCTCGGTGCAAGTTTCAGCAGTGCCAACACTAAGCCAAAGGAAAACTTTGTGCCAGAACTTACTATGGGCACAAAAACAATGCGCAGTTGCACCCATAACACTACAGAACATGTTTCGGTAACCAAACTCCCCTCCTCTTGTGCCTTACCTAGCAAAAATTAGGGGGCAATTAATTCGTACGCTACCAGATATTGCTCACATTAAGAAACCTTCATAATTTCCTTATGGAGCACGTGAGAAACGTTCCAATACCAAAGCAAGCTCTGTATTATTGCGGCTAAACCTGTATAGCCTTTGTCTGTAGTACTGAGCCCAAGCGCTTTGCTTCTGGGCCATGCTTAGTGGTTTACTGCGCATCGTCAACATTCTAAATATCATGAACATGAGAGAAACTCTTCTCATCTTTCCGAGAATTAGGACTTCCACGGATGCCGCAGGAGCCCCGCTTGTACAGCTTAGAAACAAAGTCCCCGAGGCACTACATTTTTGTCGACCCTAACCAAAGATAAGACAAAGAAGTGGACATGTGCGGAACATGCAGTTCCAGGAAGAGGTGACCGGAACTTCCGATAGAATGAGAATGGACACCAGAGGATGGGATATGCCATCATGGACAGCAGAACTTCGACTGGAACAAAAAGAAATCTGCAGGCATAGGTCGGCAGCTGTTGGTGCAGTTTAGGACTAACTGGAAGAGGCCTCTGTCCAGCGCCGAACTTGATCAGGTTTGTTTTACACTTTCAAGTATCCTGTTTGAACTATTATGACTCACAAGTGTTATTGCATTTCCTTTGAAATGGCATGCCTCTGAGAGCTGCACTGCAACAGCTTTTGCCTCCTCCTCCATCACGCGCAATGCGTGTGAAAGCCAAGTCAATAAAAAGTAAAGTAATGTAAATTCTGCGTCGCTTGAAATAAAAAAAAAAAAACGTAGCACACCGATGGCACTGCAGAAGGCTGTATTCCTTAAAATTATATTTAAGTCACTCACTTCAAGCCAAAAAATTGTTTCACCAGGTTGCTGAAAACACCCTGGGACAGAAGTGCTCCGCTACAAGGATATGACATGTAACTGCCTGTACAGGGTAAGCAGTACTGTAGTCGGATACAACTCAAGAACGCAGCGTCTTTTCCCCGTCAAAGGACCCCCTTCCAGCCAATGGCGTCGGCCGATTCTCATGACCCTGCTAGCGTGACAGTGCTGGGAACGGCGCAAACATGAAAGGGGTCTATCTCCGACCATAGAGGGAAGAGATTATTCCTTTTCACCTACCGCTCCCTGCTTTGTCACGCTAGCACGGTCATGAAAATTGGCCGGCACCGTTTTCTGGAAGGGGGTTCCTTTGGTGGGGAAAAGTCACTGCTTTCTAAGTTGCACCTGACTATATAGGTGCTACTATTTTGGAGAGGAGTATAGTGCTTAAAGGGACAGTGAATGTTGAGGACAAACAGAAGTTGAGCAATATCGATAGGGTTAACATTCTAATCACAGAGACCACTCCCAACGAAAATGGGGCTTTTATAAACTAGACAAGGCCAAATGCCGAAATGCAGGTGTCTCCATCACTGTCTAATTTCTCAAGTAAAATGCATGTGTTGACAGTGATTTTATTGCCGTATGCATCCCAGAGGCTACGCCACACTGCCATTCACTTCATAACGATGGCAATCAGTCCTCTCGGTAACGACACAAGAGGTTAAATTGACCAGTAGATAGATTTTTGAATCCAATTTCCTTATCAAGATAGCCAAAAAAAAGCAAGCGAATCAATTTTTACTCACAACACCAGATGGACAGAGTTGTCCCTAGTGTCCCGTTAAGAGCGTGCTTAAACTTTTCTCTGAACTACTTATCAGGCACCAAATTAAGCAGTTCGAAATTGTGTGAAGGAAGTAACTGCAGCACGCCTGACCACTTGTTCTCTGCCACACTCATGGCATTGTACCTTTGCAGGTTCGTGACGATTTCGCAACCACAGCATCTGCCCTGCATGACCTCTGTGTGGCAGCACTTCTCAGTAGCAGCAGTGGCTATGGACTTTTTTCTTCATGACCCTCGGGAAAACCGGTTTTCTGGGCTGTGGGGAGAACGTGGAGGAGCTAAATCCTCAACTCTTTTCAGTACTACGAGCACAGGCCAGCGCCCAATATGGAGGCACCCGTGGACCTGTTTGTGAGAAGACAGACAGAGGGCACCACTTTCACACCAACAGCCCCACCTGGAAACAGAATTTTCACATACACAAGGGGAATGCCATTTCTCCCATTCCACCTGGAAACAGAATTTTCACATACACAAGGGGAATGCCATTTCTCCCATTTATCTTGGGGAGGCTAGTGCATGTGTCTGTGTACACGTGTCTATGTGCATGTCTACGTGCACTTGTGGGGCAGAGCATCAGGGAAGTGTCCCTACGAGCGTTTCTTCTCGGGCACATGCAAATGATAAATGATGGCGTGGCCTGCAGACTTCACAATGGGTGATCACATTGCGTTTCTATACCACTAGGTAGTGAGCAAAACATCTTTTGATTCTTAGCACAGTCCCTACGCCAACTTTTACCCCGTTTCTCAGCAGGCACACTGTTTAAGAGTGTAATAAACACCATTCGTGGAGGCACACATACCAGGGTCACCAAGGGCCATGCAATGCAGCTGCAATCACAAGGTGAGGTGGCGCCTTGCCAAATACCTGCTATACACATTGCGTAATGTCTTGCGTGTCGCTCCATTTAGCATATTTTCGCACCGCAACCTTTAAAAAAAGCAAACAGCCTCCCTAGCAGTTTTATCTCCATCTGAATTTCCTTGCTGCCAGCCGCCTGGAGGCACAGCCAGACTTTGACGGTTGCCAAATGCACACACACTCCAGTGTTCAGATAACTACTGCGGGCGCTTGTACGTTGTCCAAAATCCGGTACTACGTTTTCAGCTGCGATACCACGCTGTAAGTACCCAAATGACGCTGACGTGGGTCCTAGTCTCATAGCAATCCCCGATTAAACGATGAATCAACCGTCGATTGCACACACGTTTGTATTGAAGTAGAAATCAGAGGGCGGCTATTTATCGCGTATGTTGGGGAAACGCAGACCGTAAAGGCTAAACAAAACACAAGACGACTCTCACCCGAGTCACAAGTAAAAAAAAAAAAGAGATAACAGTCGCCCTCACCTTTGTAGAGATTGGTGACGCTCGAGGCCGCGTTCTGGAAGGGTACCCAGAGGGACACTCCATGCTGGCGATCTGTAGATTCAACGACAAACGCGGCGTTGGTTGATTACGCGACGATAAGGGACGCGTTCTCGCATGCACAGTCTACTTCCTGCGGGTCACCCCGGAGTTTTTTCGTGTTGAAATTTGAAGATTTGGCTCAGCTAATTCCAGCACAAGCATCAAACACGCGGTTTGTGCGACAAAAACACAAGGAAAACAGCAGCTTGACGCTCCAACGGCCGACCGTGCCGAGTCAGCAACGAGATATTTAACGCACGCGCGTCCCCCTCGAGAGCTTGGGAAACGCGTAGCTGTTGCGTTTCACACTTTTTGCTTTTTTCCCAACGGCCAGTCCTGCTGGCGCCGCCAGCGACTGTTAGCTGTCCGGAAATGAATAAACCATCGGGACCATCGCAAGAACGCGCCGCGACAAACCAAAAAACAAAAAGCAAGAAACAGTACAGGCGAAAACGACTCCATCCGTCCTTTCCCCCCTCTGACCCTCCCCGTTTTCCTTCCAGCACATCGTGGACTAAGCCTCGCGGAGAGCTCGCTAGTAGTACGCGTAGCACACAGTCCAGCACATCACCACCTTTCCCTTCGCCCTTCGAGCAACGCCCGCGACACGCTTCAGCCGATGGGTCTGAACCGACCGCGGTGTTCTCCGGAGACATCCACAGCAGCACGAACGCGTTTAACGGCCTCTCTCAGTAGATACCTTTGTACAGCTGGGCTACGCAGGTAGCCGAGTTCTGAAACAGCAGCCACAACTTCTGAGACGATGTGTCGCGTTCATTTTGTATTTGGCTCTCCAGATCGGGCGCTCGCTCGACCTCCTCGATGCACTGCCGCTCCCAGTTGGTTATCCACGAGTCCAGCTCGTCGGCCCGCTCGGCCATGGTGTTGCCTCAGTCGCTGCCGCACACACCGCTGCACGACCGAGGGCACCAGCCACGGCGCAGTGCCGTTTTGATCTCGACGAAGTCGCCTCGTTCGCACCTCGTTGCGTTCTTTTTTGTTTCGGCTTTATCCCACGAACGATGAACAAAACCCTCCCGGGCGAAGAGGCGCAGCGAACTTTGGGGCGTTCCACACGGCGCGCAGAAATGCAGCACTTTTTTTCTTTCGCAAGCAAAGCACACAAGAAAGGCAGATGCTGTCGGGAAGGCCACCAACTACGCACAGAGAGAACGACTCAGCGAGCAGCTAGTGGCCAGGCGTCCGTTCCAAAAGGCAGCAGTAAGCGCCTAGCGACAGGTTGCGCAACTAAAAAAACGTAATAAATTTCGAAGCTGATTAGTACTCAAAATGAGAGGCAATAAATTGATGTCAGCTTCAAATTAAGTGAAATCACGATAACAATATTACTAATACATTGTAGAATAAAATGTTCTAGTTCGCACGTGCGTTGTTGCGCAAGGCTGTCAAAGGCGCGCGCAGTTACGGTGGCTAGCGCAGTGACGCAGAACACTGAGGAAATTATGCATCGAATGCAACTCCAAATCTCGTTATCTGTGTCCTTATTTACTAGTAATGCCAACGTAACTTTCTCCAGAAACAGCATTGTCGCGCCGCAAATGTCTGCTCATTCACCGTTATCTGTCATCTTGCCAGCTGGCTTGGCAGTCCGAAATTTGGCATTCAACCGCCCTGCTTGCGCAGAAGACGAGCTCTGCCAGTTCGGGGTTAGCAGTTTTTTAAAGCAGCGGAAGGGAAACTTTGTCCACTTTTAACCGTGCTTCTCTCTTCGTCGCAATGTACACAACGCTCACTAACCTTTTCTTCGCCATCGCCGTAGTACCCGCGGAGCCCGACGCTGGTAAGTACGGTGGCGTCCCCTCTAGTTTATTTTCTTTTCTCTCTCTCTATCTCCCCACCCCTGGTTACGGTCGCATTCGTCCAGCAGGTCTGTGTAAGCTACCCAGCGTGCTTCGCGCTCTGGCCCTTGCTCCACCATCTTGTTTATTCACATGAACCGTGCGGAGTCTGCCTGCGTAGCGGTGCCCTCAAGTACAGTTTGTCGTTGGATGGTTTCCCCTGTCTGGGGGGCTGACACCAGCAGACATTGGGCGAATTGCGAGCAAGCACGTCAAAGTGACAGTGTCCGGCAAAAGCTCCCAGGCGACAGGCAAAGAACGCGCGAACAGCTCGGCCCGATCTAAGCGAACGCGAGACACCTCTGCCGTCGAACTCACTATGAACAACGCTCTCCCTAATGACAAAGACAACAATCACGCTGAGCCCGAGGCGATGGATACACAAGAAGGTGGTATGAGTTTCTCTTCTTGCCCGCACTTCCCATGTTTTCCCGTTTCCCAAGCGCCGAGCGTCAGTGCCGTGAGCCGGAGTTGCTGGAGCGGCGCTCTCTTTTTCTCTTGCGGTGCTTGTGGTGGTGCTTGCGGTGTCTGTGCCGGGGCGCTTTGCGGTGCAGCCGTGGCGGCGCGAGCCCGGGTGGGAGAAAAGAAAAAACAAACAGACCGAAAAGGGCATTGCCGTCGCCGTGTCCGCGGGTGTGTTTTTTTGACGTATCATCGCCGGTTACGCTGGCTCAAGCAGGGAACCTAAGCCTAGGTTAGGCCTAAGTTGTCACCGATGCACGGCGGTACCGACCGAGACCCGTCGAAAACGGCACCGGCACGATGCCGTTAGCCGCGTCGCGCCCGACCCGGCTGCTCGCGGCGCAGGCAGCGATGCCGGCTCGATGCGGCGTTAGGCCTCGCCCGGTGTGTAGCGCCGACAGCGGGGTGCCGGGAACGAGCTAGCTCGCGCCGAAGGCGTTGCGCGTCGGCTTTTTCTTTTGAAGAGGAGGTTGCTAATTAGGAGCAAAGTAACGGTAGTGGCGGGGCCGACACAGCTGTGTCCGGCATCGATGGTTGAAGGGAAGAGAAAAATGGAAAAAAGGCGGAGGCCGATTGAGAGTAGACGCGAATGAAAGAAAAAAAAAAGTGGTTCTAGAGATGGGGTGGCCGTAGGCTGTATTTCGGACGGGAGTGAGAAACTGTGATGGTCTCGTGCTCCCGGAGCGATTGTCGCGGCTGCGACTATGCTGTTGCCGCGCGCCGGGCACGGCCGGAGCGTTGACTCGACAGTGACAAGAAAGAAAAAGAAAACAAAAAAACAGTGGCGGCCGGCCGCACGACTTTGCCGCGCCTTCGGTGGTCATCCGCCGCCGCCCTGGACCTTGGAGCGAAGCAGAGGGGTTGAAAATTGTCAGCGACGGTTTGATTCCGTTGTCTGGCGTCGCCGATGAGCGGGACGGCGAAGCCGTGACATTGGGCGATGACAGCCGCTGCAGCAGCCGAACGTAAGCGGGCGCCCGACGATGATGCGTGCACTTTCTATTTCCGAGCGTCGGCGGGTCTTTGATTAGGCAACGACGCGCCTTACTTCGTTGTTAGGTGCGCGGGGGCGTCTGTTTGTGTCCGGTGTTTCATCTTTCGGCGGCGTTAAGACGTGAAGACTGCGTCCGTGCCGCACACGGTTAACCCTTCTTCTGATTTCGTGCCTAGGTGTTGTCACTTTTGCGTTTGACATCTACCGTCTACCCTAGCCGAGCGATCTGTTTCGTTGTAACTTCCTGCATGACACAGTCATTCATTGCAGCACTCGGTGGACACCTGCTTGGGTGTATTAGCTGTTGTCATGTCGTGGGTGCCCGAACATACGACTCCTGGGGAAGAGTGCAGTTTCTTCAAATGCAGGCATTTGCCAGAACAGGATGACCCATGGCTGCAGTGTTGAACACGTTAGCCCTGTGCTTGCCGCATTTTTTTTCCGCCCACATCCTGTTTCGCTTTGAATTAGTCAGAGCAGCTTAAGGAAATTCTCATTTTCTGCATGCAGAATTGGTCATTCTCATCTTGTATTGCGCAGTTGTCGACTATGAATTTTGCACTTCACATACATTCCCTGTTAACTGACCGCTGAAATTTTCCGTGTGGTGTAAACATTTGGACACATTTTAGGATTCACGCCGGCTTGCTATCTTCGTGTCCGTGGCATTGTTGCTTCAGTTCACACTGTCTACCTTTTAAATTTTGGACTCGTTTCACTTTGTTAGTAAAACTTAACCAGCATGAAAAAAATGGTAGAAAGTGCAGCGCTCATCCTGTGCGTGTAATATTCTCACGATTGCACAGATTCCACCTGCTAGCACACATAGGAGCTTTTTTTTTTTTTTGAGCAAGCTTGCATGATATTACAGCAGTGAAATTGCAGAGCAGTTATCTAACCTGGACATGTTACATATTAGCCTCTATTCGTTACGCTAAGCCCAGCAGCTATGGATTTTCATCAGCTAATCCACAGCTGAGCGTCAAGTGACTTTATTCATAAGACAGTTATGCAAAAATGTGGTAGTGCTGAAACATTTTGAGCTTCATATGAATATCTCGGGCCTTTGAACCTGAGCAGTTGTAGCGTGAAAGTTAGTGCACACTTCAAGGAAGCTTGCATGTTCAGAAACACTGTTTGGAACCTGTTGCAAGCCCCCTTTTGGCTCTCCTGCCCTCTCCTATATTTTTGTAGGATTTAAATACGGCTTACTACTGACTGAGGAAATGATAGCTGCGCAAGAAATAGTTGCTCATTATGAAAATGCGTGATGTTGCAGTGGAGAGCTTGTGGACTACAAATACTCTATTCAGACAGGGCTGCAAGTAATAGTAAGGTATCTGGCTGTGGCACTGAGTAAAACAGGTGTATTTGTGTACTGCAGTCATTTACAACACAAAAATTGTGGCCAATTCCCCTCGAAGGAGATAGGCAACCAAATGCATCAACTTACCGTTTTCACATTATTATCCAGTGGCAGAAAAATTTTAATTTCCAAATTTTGGCTAGGAACACTTCTATATTGTGCAGAAAAAAAATTCCATCCTCATTGATGATCGATTGTGCAGATTGTGAGGTCCTCATCTGCACACATTGCCCGATGCAGTGGCTCAATGGCTGACGTTCAGCTGGTGGTCCCGAGATCTCAGGTTTGATGCAACGCAAAAACAGCCATGTACTGTGCGATATCAGCACTAAAGAACCGCAGATAGTCTAAATGAATCGGGAGCCCTTCATTACAACATCTCCCATCCCCCATGTGTTGCTTCGGGGCATTAAAATCCTGCAATTTGCAATTTTATCCATACCCACACATTGTAACTATACTGCTTTCGTGGTCTCAGTTGTACTTCCATTGAATCATTTCCGTTTGTTATTATGTAAATAGTTAAGCTTGCTTTGGGGCTTGCAAAGCACTGATGCATGCAGAGCAGGCAAATGAAAACACTGTCTAGATCTATACCCACGCTTATGTGAAGCACAAATGGGAAGTTCGACTGTATCGATCAATTTTCGTTGTTCTTGTGACGGACAGTACTTTAACTGAGAACGGAACTTTTATAATAAATTATAACTATTATAAACTGAGTGCGTTGACACAGTTTCTACACCACCGTTAACTTCAAATTGGGGCTCACAACGTCCTTTTCAGTGTGGACCTCGCGAGTGTTAATCGAATGACTGGAAAATGTTTAACTGCAATTTTCTGAGCAATAGGTGAATCTGTTGTTTCCGGAAAACCTGCAGCATACGGCAGTTAATGCGAGTTAGTGTTGCAGTTGATTGGAACTGTCCCTGTGTACCGTTCTGCTCGGTTTATGCTCATGTCAATCAGATATGATATGTGAACTGCCCATGTTCATTTATTTTTCCTGGATGGGCTGCCTGCTGTTAGTGAACTTCTTTTGCACCTAGTTCACTGCTGGATATTGTGCAGTGCTGACTTGTAAAAACATTTTTTAGGAACCTAAAGGGAAAATAATATGTGGGCAAACACATGGAAGCGTTTGCCAATGACTCCTTCAGCTACTGGTGTTAGTTTCAGTTGGCTGCAGCATGTACCCGGAGTTCGACAAAACATGAGTGAGGAAATTGTTTCATTGCTATGTTGAATCAAATATTTAGTCCTACAGGCTTCCTTCACGAATTGCTCGGGCACAGTCATGAGCAAGTTAGTTTGGAAATGACGGAGCTGCGATCAACAATTTCCGGTGGAACTGTACAGCTGTGAGAGTATAAACCAGTACGGAAACGCTGGCATAAAAGAGAAGAGAAAGTGCGTCATCTCGTTGCCTCGTTATCTTATTGTGTACCATCGTGGCTGCGATGTTGCCGTCAGTAGCTTTTGATCGTTGCTGTCGTCGCTTCAGCTTAGATTGCCCACGACTGTGCTGGGATTGTCACGCTTCACACTTCACATCACTCTTCAGAACACTTGATTCATGTTTTTCCAGCGCAGACTGTTTCTGCATTGTGGCAAATATTTGGTGCTTTCCCTGGTGGGAAGCATTTTTAGAGATGACAAAAAACAAAGAAATTGGCATTGCTCCGATTGTGTCACTATGGGATTGATATATTATTAATGCTTTAGTATTAGAGTTCATGTCAGGAGCAAAATCTGCTGTCCAATGTCATGAAATTTGCTAATTGGTGGAGAGGGGTCATGTGACCTTGTGACGTCAACGCAACCTGCCATGATGGGCCATCCTGATTGGTCGGGAGAGGTCATGGGATCTTGTGATGTCATCACAGCCTGCCCATCTTGGTAGGTGGTAACCTGGCCACTGGACTGTGAGCAACCTGCTCATCATGACAGGTGGCAATTACTGATTGGTCAGGAGAGGTCACGTGGTTTTGTGATGTCATCACTTCCTGCCTACCGGGTTGTGAGCAACCCAGTTTCTAGGTAGCAACCTAATTATAATTAGCATAAGACTCCACGTCAGGAGCAACCCGGTGCCATTCAGTGTCACAAGTTCACTGATTGATCGAGATAGGTATGATGTCACAAGGGCACATGAGCACAAAGGAACCAATCACAGGCCACTACCTAGAGGAGGAAAATTGAGAATGGATCAAGATCTGTTATCAAACGTGAAATCTGAGGCTATCGCATTCCACCTTTAAGGTGACTTAAGAAGCCTCCCCGTAGTGTTTTTTGCTCATTGTGGCTCATTGTGGCAATCCCTTTTCATCAGAAATTGGTCATCTCGTTGTTCTTCCACCAGATTCTCTGCCACGCCCATTCCCTCTCCCTTGCTCCCACTCTTTTGCTCTGACATACTGCTGGTTACATTCTCCATGTTAATGCTGTGCCATGATCCACTTCCTTTTAATCATAGCTGTAACATCATAAATTCGTGTCGCCTTGTAATCTGTGCTGTTGTTCTGGCATTCCAACATTGCGCCAGTCGTTTTCATTTTATCATGTTCATGCAATGTCCTCAATTTCATCTAATTGCTTTTTGTTAGGCTCCCTGTTTTCGGCATCGCACAGAAAAATAGTGGCAAGATATATTGCTTATGCTCTGTCCTTCTAGGGGGATATTGGCAAGCTACTGCTATTCGTTACTTGGCCAAATGTGACAGTTTTCAGAGGCTTCTCAGAACTCGGTGTTTAGTTCCCAGTTCTATATTTTAATGAATTCTTCATATTTATTGGAAACTTTAATGATATTCTTATTATCCACTGCTTCAGGACTGTTGTGTCCATCCATTATTGATTGTTGAAGACCCATTCTTAGGATATTGCTTTGCAGAAGGAAGTGGAAAATTTAATATAGATATAAATATTTCAACTGAAAGTCCTGCCAAAATTGAACTTTGTTGTAATCTTCAGCAAGTGCTAACTGTTAAACTGCTAAAATTAATTTTTACTTTTGAACTAGTCCTGCCTTGGCAATTGGTTTCCAGACTGCATTTGACAGCCATTTTAAGGTTGATTTATTCTGGACTATCTTGTTCTGGCAAAGTTGTATAAAAATATGCTGTCTAAAGTGCTCTTATTTTCTGCGTTTGCATATTCGAAATGCGTGCACGCTCATGTACTGTGCAGAGTTGGTGCATATTAAGAGAACCTCAGGGTCGATGTTGACCGCTAACCCTCCTCAGCTACTACTTTCCTTCCTGCCTCGTGTATGCTGCTTCAGAGGAGGTCAAAACCTGTACACCATTCCATACCGTGCTAACCATGACTGCCTAGTTAGGACGGGACTGCAGAGGAGCAGGCAGTGTTGCATGATCTTTCATGTCTGCACAAGCGTGGGAACAACGCTGTACTCTCATTGCTTTGCAAAAAAGTATGATTAACAGGTGTTGCAACTGTGCTTTCGGTTTGACCGTATTGTTTGTTTTTAAAAACCTAGGTAGATTATTGCATTTGCACATAAGGGCTGCCACATATGGAGTCCCTTTGTTGAGGCGGAAATCTTATCATTGCTATCTTCATTGGGGCACTTATTTCCTAGTGTGTAGGCAGTAGACATGCACTGTCCCAGCTGGCTCTCGATAAGATTTGGTCACGTTTTCTTATTTGCCTGTGTTTTGCAGGGTGGGATTTATTCTCACTGCTACAGGTGCTAGACTTGCACTGGCTTTGACAGCTGCTGGTGAAGTGTTTCCATGTAATCCAGCTCCTTAGTTTGTTCGTGTCGAGCTTCCCACTGGTGCGTTGCTAATTGACAGTGCACCAAAGTTAACAGCTTCCTTGATGTCGCTGCTTTTCTGTGTGGCACTGTTGTAAAAAGTTTGCTTGATCTCACTTTAGGCCAAACTAATTTCATTCACAGGTAATAATGCCTAAGAAGGATGGCTGTGTAATGTTGTGGAGTTTTCTTAATGCAAAAGCATTAGATTGCTGTCTCATGATTGTGTCGTCCCGTAAAGGTAAATGTGGAAAAGTTTGATTGTGTTAGTGCGTGATGAGATCTTGCTGTGGGAAAAATTTGGTTGATAAATTGTGATTATTTAATTAAATGCAAAAATTACACTTTGGCTATGTCGCGTCAGCAAAACCTTCTCCGCACGATTGTGTCGTCCCGTAAAGATGTGGAAAAGTTTGATTGTGTTAGTGCGTGATGAGATCTTTCTGTGGGAAAAATTTGGTTGATAAACTGTGATTAGTGAATTAATTGAAGGTGAAAATTACACTTGGATGTCACTATAGCCACGGACATCGACATAGCACCTGGTTGTCAAAACAGCCACGGACGTTGACATAGCACCTGGACATCAAGACTAAAATAATTTTTAAAACAAATAAAATTTAAAAAATGTAATAGCACCTATTCTGGCGTTGTGGAAAAACCTGCGTTCTGGAAAGTTCCATGCTTTCGCATTCCTCCACATAAGCAGACATAAGTGCCCTCGGAAGTTTTGTGATGGAAAATTCGAAACAAAAAGCCCTGGTTTGTAATTTACAAGAGAGAATCGCTTTGAAAACTCCGATTATCAACTTTTTTATGGGTGGTGAGGGTGGCTTGTGTGTAGTTGGCTCCTTTCTATGCACTTGGGCCAGTATTCAAATCTTACCAGTGTTCAAAGCTCTTTGTTAGAAAAGTTGCAATGAAGTGCTGAGTCAGCGGCATGTTGAGATCCCAGTTTCTGTTGTTTAGTGGCTGAAGTAGCAGGCAACTCTGAGCGGTCGCCCCCAACCTCATTTCATTTCTTTCTCGGGTGGCAAAGGCAGATCGTGGAGACAGTGCGTGTAACTTGCATTGTTGCGAGCTTTGAAGTTCATCAAGCAACACCTGTTTTTAATAATGCCAGCGTCAAGTTTAGGCCCGAAATCATAATTTAGAGTTGACTCATGTACGGCAGCAGCTATTCTTCACATGCTGAGCCTTCTTGGATGTCATAAATAGCCGTTCATTTCTTTTTGCTTTTTGTTATGGTTCCTAAACTGGTATTCTTGACAGCTTCTGCATCTGCTTTGCTGTCTGGTTACCCTATCTGCCATGAAGATCATGAATGACTTTTTCACCTTGGTGGTTAGTATAAAGGTCTTCACCACAACTGCGATGACTGAGGTGCTTGCATACATTATCGATAGGCTTAGATTTGTGGCCTGGGATATGAACACCCAGTTGAACATTGTCTTGCTGCCAGGCTCTGCCTTAGCGCATTCACTGGATCTTGTCGGCGATTATTCTTCAGGAATCAGCCTTCGCATCTGCATGCTTTAAGTTTACTGTACTTTTGTGAAGAACGATATCAACTCATGTTAATGATATGCTAGCCGAAGTCGAGAACAGATGGCCAGGAGGGCAGATAACCTGCAGCAGGTTGTGACAGAGAAGCAAGTGGGTAGATTAGATGAGCAAATTTGTGGGTACAGGGCGCCCATGGCCGGTTTAGGACAAGGTTAGTCTTAGTTGCGCGGGGAAGTCTTTATTCTGCAGTAAATGTAAGCGTGCTGGTGATGGGGACGATAAAGAAAACTTCGTACTCATTTTCTTGGAATGAAGCATTTGATTCGACAAAAATAAGCAGTTGAGAATTATTATTTAAAGAAGCGCTTAGTGTAATAAAATTAGTCATGCATTTCCTTGAGGCGTGAGAATGTGAAACAAGACAATCGGGAATGTTGTCTTTCAGCTGTTCTGGGTCGCTAAAGAATACGGCAATGTCATATTCATTCAAATTTAGTGTGACACGTTCTTTCTACTAGAAATTTTGGCTGCAACTACAGATGTTTGAACCTATAACTGTGTCCAAACATGGCGTACTCATAATTGGTTCAAGAATATATGTCTCTACTGTTGGGATTAGTGGTAGTGGAAAACAGCCTTCTAAACGATCCTTAAGTTCTACACCAGTCATTGTTAGGCATTTTTCGTATTCCTCACGCTTCATCCTCCTTCTTGCAATCATAGGGGTGTGCTTAAGTAGGATATCATGGTGTATGTATGTTCCACGAGAAAAAAAAAATGAAAGCATGTCGCATGATTTGTCGGCAAGAAATTTGTGCATGCACGTTGATGCCATGTGACCCCCTTGTGTTCTTGTAATGAGTGAATGTCTGACATCTCCAAGTAGTCTTTGATGAAATCTAGATCGACCTATGCTTGAATGCTTTTAACACTCACAGGGTCGCTGACTTTGGAGGGTGCCTTGCTGACCCACATACGGCTAATATAGGTCACCCTGCCAAAGCATCCTACAAATCGTACTCTGCTTTTAGTAGGCCCTGTGTGCCCAACGATGTTCTATACCAAAACCAAAAATTCTCTTAAGTCTCAAAAATTCTAATCTCAGGCCCTCTTTTTCTTTGCAGCTGCTCGAAAACTCCGTCAGTTTGGAAAAAGTGCGGCAATTTTGGTTCTTAGTGTGCTGTGAAATTCCAAAAATGTTTTTTTTCCTTATTTTACCCGTTGTATTTTCTGAAAAAGGAAAAATTCCCCAAACAGAACATCACTGTCTGTGCGATCTCTTAAGAAAACTACATAGGCAGTTAACCTTATTCTTGGTGCCATCTGGCTGGAGCTAGTTTTGCGCCATCAAAATCTGCTATTTGAATAAAATATGACACAACTGTGCTAACAGTGGTTTGCCTAAGCCTTAAATCTGCGTGCTGAAATGCACCTTCCTGTCATTGGTGCATTCGACTTGTATCATATGTGGGAGGAGCATGGTTCAGTCCCCAGTGCCACCGACGGGTGTACCCGCTGGTTTTCCAGTGATCAGAGGCTTTCTTCCCTTTGACTGATGCTCGGCTTCTGGGTGAAATGCTTGGACCCTACTTTGTGCAGCACAAACACACGTTGGCCGTGGTGCTGTTTAGCCTAGCTTCCTTGGTGTCATTAAAAGTCATCGTCATCTTCATTTTACTTGCAGACGACCACGTGGCAGTACAGCAGCAACCACCGCCCCCGCAACCACAGCCACAACCGCAGCCGCCCCCCTTAGCGACTCCGCAGCCGCCCCCAGCACCAGCGGCACCTGAGGGGCAGCAACAGCAGCAGCAGCAACAGCAACACACTTTCGACACCGTCACCAACAACGTGGTGCGGACGGCGGACGACGACCCCATGGGTGGTGGCGGTGGCGGTGGGGGTGGGACGCGTCCGATGGAGCCCGCGGAGGAGCCCATGGAGGAAGAGGACGAGGCCCGTTCTGAGGCCACATTCCGCTTTGTGGTGCCAGAGTTCTCACGCCTCAAGGAGTCGCTGCTCAGCCCGCCCACCTACGTGCGCAACCTACCCTGGTGAGCACCCTTCCCTTAGCGGCAGTCTGTTTGCCTGCCCTCCATATTACGTCCTGGCTGCACCCATTTCCTATGCCGGATCTCTGCTAGGACGTGATTAACTCGAGTTCCCTGACCCACTCTGTTCTTTCACTGCCTCTTAATGTTGCCCCCTATCATTTGCCTCTCCACAGATTACAGCACTGTCCCCAGTTTTGTTTGATTTGGCATAAAATAAGTAGTTTTGGCTCGACTCGTACACTGTACCTAACCGGGCTGGCATTGCTGAAATATCACATGAACAAACAAAAAATCCTGCTAACCATAGAGGTAAGGTACAAAGCATAATAGTATAGTAGGGAGAAAAGTATATTGCATGTTAAGAACTTCAGGTAGTTGAAATTAGTCTGGAGCACTCTGCTAGGTCATCCCTTGTAGCCCATGTGCAGATTCGGGGCATTAAACCCCACATGCAAAATCTCACCATACCGTACTAGCATATCCGCAAACAATGAAAAATACATTATACTGTATATTGCTGCATGCAAGTTGATCTGTTAGTGAAGATGAGTGTTAAGAAATAGTGGGTTGACCTACATGAAGACTCGACTTGTTTGTGGGATCAGAGATGGTTTTGTCAAGTTACTAAGTTGTGGGTAATACCACACTCCATGCAGGCGTAGTTCATTGGAGGGAAAACCCATTAATTCAAGCCTCATCATTTAAAACTTTCAGATAATTTGAAGCAATGCCGTAATCATGCTAGGCTGCACCAAAGCTTTATGTGGGGAAAAAACTTGCTGTTTTGCTGCGCGATCAGTTTTGGCATCCTTATTTCGAACTGCATGTTGTTCTAGTCACTTATCTGGCTCATGCTGGCTATTGCTTCCCTGGATGAATGGTAGGCCACGCAAGAACAAACTTCGTGGCAGTAATCTTAGGAGCTTGTGTGTCAAGAGAATTGGTTCTAATTTGTGGTTTGCATTTATTGGGCAGGGCAGAATTTACACCCTGGTTAATTAAAGCTTTTAAACACAAATTTGAACAATTTTACTGTGACAGCAGTTAAGGGCAAATTCCCCGGTTCTTTTGGCGTTGTTGGCGTTGTTAGCAGTGCAACCTGAAGGAGTGTGATTGGGGAAGGAGAGAAGGAAATATGAGCTGTGCTGCGTTGAGCGCAGATTCACAGACCCATGGTGCCCCCTTTGCGCAGTGGTATGAACTGGCACTTGCACCGTTCGTTTCAGATTTGTGGCGCTCTCAGTAGGTAGCGGCACGAACTAATGCTGGCGCCATTTTCGCCACCGCAAACTGCTGTTGCAGGATGTCGCATTACACATAACCGTCGGCGAGTTCTTTAAATGCTACCTGGGGGCACGTTTGTGACTGAATAATAATAATAATAACAATAATAATTATAATTTATTCAAAGCAGGGATATAATACAGGACGTGGACACTCCAAAGCCATAATTGGGCTTGTAGGGCGCCGTCCGGCAGCAGCAACAGCCTGTGTAACATACTACGGTAATATTGTATTACTATGGTAACTACGGTACCGGTAACTACAGTACGCTACGGTAATTACGGTATTACTACAGTAATACTATGGTAACATTGTATTGCCAGCTGTGCTTGACACAAATGCTACTTGCAGAGAAGGTCCCCACTGCATCATGCCGTCTCTTTATTCATGCACTTCTTGGCTCGCAGGAAAATTATGGTGATGCCACGCACTAACACGGGCAACGACCGGCAGCCGACCAAGAGTCTCGGCTTCTTCCTACAGTGCAACGGCGAGTCCGAGTCCTCGTGAGTTCCCCACCGCCACTTGTGCTGCCGCATGCCAGCTCTAGGGTCTTCCTTTTGTTACGCTTCACTAGTGAATCGGCCTTTTTTTTTTCACAAGATGTGGCACACCCTCTAGTGAGTGCACGAGAATTTGTCGGCTACCCAGAAAACAGGTTGAAAACAAACTCACATGGGCGAAACAGGCGCCGTTCACTTACGTGGGGTGTCAGCCACTCATGTGGAGTGGCAGGTGCTTGCTTGACAGCTGCCACCACCTGTTGCTTGCACCTGTCGCCGGCAGGAGTTGCACATGCACACTAGAACCTGGTGGTTTGTTTTCAACCAGTGGAGCTCGGGAGAGGGCAGAAAACGAGAGGCGCACATGCGCTGTGCAGTTGTGTTGAAAAGGCGGATTGTAGTTTGGCAGTGGTGGTCATTAGTTGTGCACTGGCTGTGCATTGCTGGCCTTGGCAGAATGGCTCAGAAAACGGTCAGGTATTGTAAATACCAGTCCGCTGCTACATGTCCCGTTTGTTCCATATGTGTTGATTGTCTTTGTTTACATGTGCTTTGGCTGGACTTGTATAATTTTGTGGAGGTGTGCAAGTTCGCTTATATTTATAGCCTACTTATCGCTTCTAGTTTCTCAATCACTTTCTATCTGTGCAGAGGCTTTGTGCAGGCTGTAGTGGGCAGTGCCGAGATGCCGTTTAGCTTCTTTCTCTTGCAGTATAAGTGTTCTGGCACTCCTGGGCCTAAATGCATTTGTGTTGCAGAGATGTGTTATCGAAGAACTCTCATCGCTTGCAACTTTAATTTTGAGGATGTGGATAATGTCTGCAGTGTGCTGTTTGCGTTTTTGTTGTTTGCACTTTGCATGTTGTGTGCGGAAGTGTTAACATTGGAACTTGGGCATTTGCTTCAAGTGTGCTGCTTCATAGGCTTGCTGTGGTTGCGTTATTAGTCTACGCAGGCTGCGTTTAGTGATTAATTTTGCAGGGTGCACTACATCGGTGCTTTGCGTTTTAGTCTACTGGGTCGTTATTGTGTCATTAACATGCTCCTAGTAGACATTGTGTATACACGGTTGGAGAGTGCACACCACTGCTTAATTTGTGTGAGCCATAACCTGTATGAATGGCGCCATCTGCTGTGAGCTTTTCGAAATGAGTTCAGAGCAGCAATGCCCGTGGTGTCATGCAAAACTTGTTCCTGCAGCGTAATTCCTGGTATCCTATTTGTTTGACATTCAATAGCACTTGAACGGAGTATAGGCACCTAATTTTAGTTTCATGTTTTCTTCTCTGTAATGGTACATTACACATGGATCCCCATGTGGTATTCGCTTATGGTCGCTGAATAATTTATAATTGAATTTCTTTTCTCATGATCCTTCGGTTTCGTCAACCAAGTGATGGCCTTGATGTTGAAGATGAGTTTAGGTCATGAGCGGCAAGAGAAAAGCTCTCTGCTTCTTCATACGTTGTGACTCTGGCTCTTGAGTGAACTGCAATGAATTAAAATGAGGTGTCAGTGACTGTACTGCAATTTCTTTTGTGCGTCGCATAACAGTTGACATCAAAGTCATTGTTCATGTCTTGAAACCAAGCAGCATTAGAGGAGAAATTCAATTATGAATTAATTAGCAGGTGTGTGGTGATACGACTGGGTGGTCTTTTCCAAATAAGAAAACGCGCAACCAAAACCAGAGCACACAGGGGCACTGAAATGTCCGCATGCATGCACTGTATGCCTGCCAATTTCCGCAGAGTCCAGCTTCAATACAGTTTGACTTCAGAACTGTCTGTTCTTGTCCTGCTTGTGCTTGTTCACTTGCATTGTGAAGTGCTTGTGCATTAGTGCGTGGAAGTTGGTTCTGCCAGTTGTTGTGCACAGCGTGAGGGAAAGTAAAAAAAAAAAGTTGCTTGACCTTTACTGGGCTTTTTTTTAAGACTATTCCCTTGCATCCTTGCAGGGAAACCTCCGAAGGCGAAGAGAGTGTGCCGTAAGGAAAATGTTTTGGGGGGGAAAGGCTGTTTTGGGCCTGGTGCTTGAGATGGGGGTGGGGAGGGTGGTGAGAGGGGTGAGGTGCTTTTGAGGGCGTGACCCTCTGTAGAAATTGAGCCTTTCTGCCAAGCAGCCAGCATGCAAAGGATAACTAGGAACGAAGTTGCCTGTGCGTAGTAGTTGAACGCCTCTTTGCCTGTGGCGTCCTACTTTTCGCAGTGTGGGCACACTTAGTGCTGGCATTTTTTGCGAGCTCGAATGGCCATCTTTGGCTTATTTCTGACACGCATCACAGAGTGTCACGTCCTTCTGAACTTCTTTTTTTTGTTCTTGCTGCTGTTTTCTCAAATGCGTAGTGGTCTCGACATGAAATTACAGAGCTAAGGTGTCTTTAATAGCATTTTAAAACTCTGCTGTTAGTTGGTTTTGCTAGTTTGCGCATCAGTGTCTCGTGTCTTTTTGTTTTGTGCCTTCATTAGAATTAAATTTTCATCTGTGCTTTGGCTGAACCTGTTGTGCATTGGTACTTAACCACTACTAAAAATAAATTCAAGATGCATTGGAAGCCGGTTATAATATTAAATTATCAGGGTGTCACCATGACGACACGGGATGTTGCAAAACATGCTGAACCAGCTGGTGTGGTGTGTTGTCAGTGTCAAATGAATGCGAACAAGGCAGCTGAAAGAGAAACTGAATACTAGCACACTTGATATTCACTTCCACGGAGCGAAGACCGTTAGTTGAAGTGTGTGTGGACCCTGCCAGTATTTGTTCTCTAGGAGCGCATATTTTAGTATTCTTGTGTATGTGTTAGTTATCCTGCTTGCATTTCATATGTTGCTAATAGTACATGTTGCAAATTGGTACCATTCCGCTCGGTTAGGGTTTGAAAAGCGATCTCTGCACTGATTGAAAAGTATTAAAATCAGAATCTTGAGCTTTTTTTTTTTTTTGGCAGTGGAAACTTGTATTATTTATTCACGTAGTGAATGCCCCTGCTACTCTTGTTTTAGAGATAAGCCTATGCGTCCTGCAGACTGTTGTAAATTTTGGTTGAAATGGCTAGTTCCTCATGCAGTTGCTTTAAATGGAGATGAGATTTGTTGGGATGCTTTGCACTAATGTTGATTGTACCGACTTCTCGGGCAGTAGGTCTTAGCCAAAGCAAAAGCAAAATAAAGAAGGGGTTATTGAAGTTAATGTTTCCTGCAGCTACTCAAAGCGTTCATCCTAATTTAATGTTTGAATTGAATCACGGGTGCAGTCGTTTTTGTGTTGTAGGGGCGGCGCTGTGAGCTCTTTATAGTGCCTCGTTCAACCGTCTTAATTTTTTTTGCCACTTGTCAGTGCAAGCGAACGCACCTAATTTTTGATGCATTTGTCATTTCCAGAACGTGGTCCTGCAATGCCACTGCTGAGCTGCGCATAATTAGTCAGAAGGAGGGCGTGGAAAACTTTGTCAGAAGTAAGTGGTGCATTGCGCAGTGCATGGATGTCTTGAGAGCAAATGCTCTACTTCTCTTGATGCAACTTCCAATTTCGATGTGGATGAGACAATGACCTTCAATGTCTCACAAGGTCGAACCGAACTTTACATTGTGGTGGTATGGCCCAAGCTATGGTAGTATGACCACGTGATCGTATGACTATAACCATTGGATAGCTGACCTTGTCCTTTGACCTTGACATTTGATTTGAGACGGTGGGCACATCGGCAATGACCTTCAGTGCCTCACAAGGTCAAAACGAACTTTACTATGTGGTGGTATGGCCCAAGCTATGGTGGTATGACCACGTGATCATATGACCATGACCATTGGGTACCTGACCTTTGACCATGACATTTGATTTGAGACAATGGGCATCACATAGTTATGACGTCAGTGTGTCACATGATGCTGGCTGGAGTATAAAATCCTGCATCTCGCCGCTGTGCTCTCACAGTCTCTATGGACAAGGAGCACGCTGGTCTGTATGGGGCTACGTTGCTTAAAAGAGCTTTCGCTCATACAACTAGGTTCAAGCCATGTTGAATTCCAGCCATTTTTTATTCCTTCTCCTTTCATTTCTTGTACTTGCACTTGTGAAGTTTTTTTTTTCTCCCTGAACCTCCCACTTGCATTGCATCTCTTTCCCTGCAGAAATTCAGCATCTGTTCTATGGCAAGGAGAATGATTGGGGTTTCAGCCACTTCATGACGTGGAATGTAAGCCAAACCCACTGATTTGCTTTTGCCCTTGATTTGTGGCAATTTTTTTCTCCCATAATAATGCATGTGTTTTTTTTCACCCATTCCCGCTGAAAAAAAGATCTGTGCAGCACGCCTCTTACTTGCTCGAAGCTGTTGATGATTTATCATTCCCGCAGTAGCTTTACTGTACACACATGTATTTTTTGTGTGTATATAACTTTTCCCGGTCCTGAAAAAGCCTCCAGGGTGAGTCTCTTTAGCCTTGCGGAACTTGTGCGATTTTCACAAGATGCTAAGGAACCCTGCATCGCCTTGCCTTTCGTCCTTTCCTGCCTGACATGCACGCAAATATGCAGCCCACAAACTTTACCAAGTTCGTTTAACAGTGACTGGCTGTGGAGTGGAACAGTTTGCTGTATTCAGTGGGATTAGTCCCAAAGAGTAAAGTGGGGAAAAGAAAGTGAGGGTTAGGGGGGGGGGGGGGGGGTCATTTATGGATTTGGGTGCTTGGGGGGAGGGGGTAAATTAATAAAGCACTGCTGGGAACATTAGGGCTCCACGGAACCTAGTTCGAAGAACTCTTGTAAGTTGGAAATGCCTATGGGAGACATGAGGGATTGTTTTTCGCCATTTTGTAAAAGTGAATTCATGCCATTGGTGGTGCAAGATGCATAGGCCATTCTACTATCTCTTAGCATTTGCTAACTGCAATGTTTTGTTTCTTTTTGTCCCTATTAGGATGTCTTGGACCCAGAGAAAGGGTTCATCGTTGACGACACCATCATCCTTGAAGTCTGGGTGTGCGCTGATGCACCACATGGTGTCAGGTCAGTGACACCCACTTGCTTGCTGTGGTGTCTGTTCTTGAAATTTGCGAATGTTCTTTTGGTATCAGCTCATCGGCCGTTCAGTTTGCCTCACAACTATTGATTGCTTTGTAAAAAGGAGCGGCCACGTGATTTTTTTGGGAGGCCGGGAGGTTTGGGCTCTTTGCTCTTTTAGGAGCTATTGTATGACGGCTTGTAATGTTTGAAGGGGAAGGCCCTGATAATAACCTCTTGTCCTCTCCCTCTATATCCAGCATTGCGTAAGTATGGTTCCCAGCTCGTTTCCGAGCTGGCTTTATTACCTGCTGGGAAGTCATCAGTAGTCTATGTCACCCCTGTGTGGAGTGTTTGAGCGGTGCACTCCCTTTGACAAAAAATCGGCGCCTCACAGCTTTCGCTTTTAGAGCCAGTGCTTGCGTGGAGGTAGAGCTGCATAGACCTGCCAGCAAGGTGGGTATGGGCACTGTGCCCCAAACTATGGGCTGCTTTCGAATTTGGCTTTATTGCGGGGTGCACAATGCTCAGGCATTCTACACAAGGATGACGCATACTGGACATGAAGTTTTTTTTTCTTTCTGTGGAGTGTGCAGATTTCTTTTTATCCCATTGCTTTTATAATGCGGATTATGAGTAGTTTGCTTCGTCAACGAATTCGAGAAATCTGATGTTTGTAGTTGGCTTTAAGGAGATGTGAAACTGTCTTCTATCTTGGTCGATTTTCATGCGAGGCAAGTGGTTATTGCTGTGACATTTGCTAGCCTCTTTTTTCTTTTTCTTGTGTAATGTGTGCAGTCTTTTTCAAAAGTACACAGCCCACTGGGCTTGCTTTTAGGCCATGCAGCGCAGCTTGTTTTGCATCATGTGTGTTCTAAATCTTTTCAAAGCCAAGAACATGCACTCGTTATGAACATTTTTTTTTTTCCACAGCTGGGACTCCAAGAAGCACACGGGATACGTAGGTCTCAAGAACCAAGGTGCAACGTGTTACATGAATTCGCTACTACAGACACTGTTCTTCACCAACCAGCTACGTAAGGTAAGTGCCCTGGCTTTTTTTTTTTTCTTTCAAAGCATTTTACGACACCGTTAAGGAGCATGGCATCTCTTGGTCTCTAAAGGTATCAGTAGGTGGTTGGAAAATAACCTGATGCATATACCAGGAGGGCTGCGGCAGCCACTTGTCAAACAGCATTCTAGCACAAAAGAAGAAAATCATGGGCTCCAAATATTCCAAAGGACTTGCCAAATTTTGAAAGGAGACTCACACCAGAAAATGCTTTGAGGTGAATTAATGACTATGAGTGGGTGGATTAAGGTGGATAAGTGGGTAGATTAAGGTGGATAAGTGGATCTGGTTAGTATAATTCCATATGATAATCCAATGAAAGGTACTTTCTAGTTCTCGGAATTTCAAATTTGGTGGTGCCGAAGATGTCGCGACCCTCTGGAGCTATCGGAGAATTTTTGCTGCAGAGAAACCAGGTGGTTTTTAGCAAGACGACAACCTAAATGCTGTTGCATTAAAAGAAAGGTAGTTGTGAAAAATTGGGTGCATGAAACAGAGGGATGAAAAACTAGGATGCATAAGAGGGGAGAGGGACAGTGGTGTGGAGGAGAAGGGATGGGAAGTTGGGGTTGGTTAAGGAAGTGGGGCCGAGAACTCTGCTTACTGTGAGTATTAGGGACTGGAACTTGGTGTGGAGATGGATGGTAGGGACAGGTGCTAGGTGTGAATAGGCAAGGTAAGGATGGAAAAGATGTGCTTAATGCTATATGGAGGGTAGGCTGGTTGATTGTGTGTCACAGGGGCATAGTCTTCTCATTTTTGTAATATTGCCTTCGCATACTGCTTTAAGTGCATGACATCATGTTTGTGGGGGACCCAAGCACTGAATTTATTTAGCAAAGAGCATTTGGTTACTGCTGTGGAGTAGCCGGCTACTCTCTGCAGTTTGACTGTGAAACGGATCTGTGTTACAGTTGCTGTATGGCACATCTTGCTAATGCAAGACGTCAGAAACACAGCAGACCTGACGTCAGAAACACAACAGAGGATCGGATTAGTTTTTACCCATCAGTTGTTGTGCTTGCAGCATTGGTAATTCTCTTCTGCACTTTCCTCATGCTTTGTTGTTGGATGCAGGCTGTGTACCAGATGCCCACCGAGAGTGACGACTCGTCCAAGAGCGTAGCGCTAGCACTACAACGGGTGTTCTACGAGCTTCAGTTCTCTGACCGACCGGTGGGCACCAAGAAGCTCACAAAGTCCTTCGGGTGAGCGAGAAAGGGGTTGGCCCGTGGACGCAGTCCTAGTGTGTGTCTGATGCAGGCTGGGGGGCAGCACCTGCATGTGCCGTGGTGTTCAGAGACTCCGTTTTGATTGACACTGGATGCAGTGTACAAAAGTTCTGAAGCGCAGAAGCAAAAAGGAGGAGGAAAATTTTAGCTGCCGGAGAGAAAATATTGGTGGCTTGCATTTACACTTGCCTTCGAAGTGAGAATCAACTACACTAGCATTCAGTCTTCCGCGACTAAGGCACTTTGGTGTTGCTGTTCGCATTTCCGTTTTATTTTGATCATGCTTCATCTGACGCTTGTTCTACGTGCCTGTATTGGAAGGCAGAAGTGGGCAGTGTAACAAAACCTAAAGGGCAAAGGAGGTGATGCGAGGGCCCAACAAAAAATACTAAAGTTGAAACATGCACTCTATAATCAGATGGAACATGGGCATAAAAGAAGGGAATAAGTGCGAGGTGAGAGAGAGAGAGGGGGACTGGTATTGTATCCTTATCCTTAAGTGTGCTTTTCTTTTGCTTAGAAAAGTAAAACAGTGTCAAGCACTGTCTTCATTCTCGTCCCGTAAAGGTGCCTACAGTTTTTCCTTTTGTTGGGCTCCTTCTAGAAGACGGTGTGCTTTGAAATTTGGTGAACAAGCTGAACTTAATTGTCACGTTGATGAAACCAATGTTGGTTCGATAAGACTGCCTAATTGAGGCGAAGTCGGAACTTGACAGGTGTGCGTGGTACGCCAAATCAAGAATCGTTAAGGCTAGAGGACTATGCCTGGTGTAGGTTTGCCTGTGGCTTTGCAGTTTTGGCATCCAGCCAATAGGACGAGCCAGCGGGTTGCTCACAGTGCTCCTCCTTTTTTTGCTTTCCAGGTGGGAGACACTCGATTCATTTATGCAGCATGATGTTCAAGAGCTTTGCAGGGTGGTAAGTTGACTTGACTCAAAGCCTGCATGGTGTTGTATGTAGGAAGCACTGGAAAGCCACTCCGGCGGGCCAGGACCCCCCCCCCCCCCCCCCCCCCCCGGGGAATTTCCACGCTCGTCAGCAGCCATCAGAGGGGTCGAGTGGGCGGGGTTGGTGGAGGAGTGCTGACATTTCAGCGTGCAAAAAGTAAGGAGGAGCGGGTGGGAAAGGCGCGAAGATGCGGAAATTAAAATTTTGACTACAGAGAACTCAGCATCCACAAATCGCGTAAAAATAATTCTTGCTGGAGGATATTTGTGAAGCGGCGTCTAACATCCTAGGCATACCGTAACCTTATGAAAGCCCCTTTCAGAGGCCCTGTAAGTTGCGTTCAGTGTGGTTAGGCACCCTGCATATCAGCAGTGGAAGCTCACATATCCGCAGGCACATGGATGCATGCTTTTTGTTTCTTTTCTGTTTCCCCAGTTGCTCGACAACATGGAGAGCAAAATGAAGGGCACCTGTGTGGAAGGTACGATTCCACGGCTCTTCGAGGGAAAGATGATCTCGTTCATCAAGTGCAAGCATGTCGATTACGCGTCTCGTCGCATGGAGCCCTTCTACGACATCCAGCTCAACGTCAAGGGCAAGAAGAACATCCATGAAAGCTTTCAAGACTACTGTGCCACCGAGTCGCTTGATGGCGACAACAAGTACGACGCCGGCGAGTACGGTCTACAGGTGGGGGCGCCCGCATTATTCTCCTGTTGGGCTTCATGTGATGTCGTGGTGAACCTTTTTTTGATTTAAGTCAGTGGATAAAGGTTACAGCAGAAGGTATACCTGTCTTTAAGCACCATTTTTTTTTTTTTTTCACAAATTGTAGTCGGGAGTTCAGTTCAGCTCACTTCTCCTGTCTGTAAACTTTCTGCCGAAGCAAGACTTCAACCTCTTTCTTTCATACAGCTGGGGCTTTGGTCTGAAAAACTGGATATTTTCACTTTCTATGTGATATGAACTTCATTCTAGTGTTTTAAAAAGAATGACCACGCAATTTAGCAAGTCTGTGATGCAAAAGCCCTCGGGCTAAGGTGCTTGTAGTAGTGAGCCTGCATTTAGAATCGAGTCGGTAATGAACCTGACGGTCATGGGGATTGCGTTCGTTGTGTCTGAGGCTTGTTTTAACTGGACTTCCCCTATTACAAGCGAGAAATGGGGAGATCAGCAAATGTAGCATTTATTTCTCGAAAACATTCGTTGTGCACATCTGCTTCTTCATGTAGGCCCTATAAAGCCACTTTTCAAGCTCTCCAGAGTGTGCCTCTTTGCAAAATAATTTTTCCCAGCGAGCTGCTTTAGGAACGCGATATCACTCATTACGGTATGAACGTTCGTAGCAACTGGTGCTAGGTCGTCCTTCATGTCTCCCATCCTCGACGTAGTTTTACGGATGCAGCGAGGAAGCTAGTGCAGTGCACGTGCGCGCAGAATGTGTCAGTTGCACTGTTTGTTGTATGCGAACTGCTTCCACCCGGCAGGAGAGCAGAAGTTGGAGAACTGATTGCAGAGCGCACGCCACGTGACCGGTTGTGCCAGCAAGGCATGCCGCACTGCCCCTCTTTTGTGCACACCGCGTTTCCGCTTCCACTTTCCCTGCTAGAAAAAGTTGTATGATTCAGTAACCTCATGCATGCTTCATCATACAAATGTCATAGAATTGGTATGATACTCTGACATGTGTATTTGTACGAGATTTGTATGAGATTTATATGACAGCTCTAGGACTCTATTGCATCATACGTTTTCAGTAGGGTTAGACCAACTGGCACACGGGCATGCACCGATTGACAGTGCAGCCCATCGCTGCGGTTTAGATGCCAACTTTCTGTTGCTTTTTGAGAGGTCAGCACGTTGTTTTGGAAGGGGGGCGGTCGTGTTACGGAAGCTAGAAAACGCTTTTCAGTCTCCACACTAATGGGAAGCGTGCATTTTTCGACTGCGGGGCCAAATTTACGGCACTTCCTCATTCGCTCTAACCAAGTTGACGGTCGTTTGTTGTATCAAAGACTTGGTGTCATTGCTTTAATGCATATTTTGACGGTAGCACCAGCATTGTTCGTAATAAGTGAGTGGTCGTTATAACTGCTATAAGTGGGCTCGACTGTATTCCCATGGTGATTCGTGAGCTTGCGAGAACAAATTAAGAGTTGCTTAAAACATAATGCTACACATGCACCCACACTCCAGCCATGGCTACCTACATTGACACGGGAAATGTAATAGGTGGCACATAGACTAAAATGCGTGTATTTTTCTCCACCATCATGCAGTCGCATCTTTGGAACATTTGCTCATGATGACAAGAGATAGTGTAAAAGCTGTATGAAGACGTTATAATGGCACTGAATAAATTAATGACATAGCTACTGTACTGATGCGACTTCAGAGTAAAGGTGGAAGTGGAAGCTGAGCGAGCAAGCGGTGCTTTACCAGGGTGCAGGTTCGAGTCATCGTTCCACAGCATGATCATCCTTTCCAAGTTAAATGTACAACCTGCCTTTCATCTCTTTATGCCAACTCGTTGAACTGTGGAAGAGCTTGATCTGTGGCGATGGAAACTCTTACTGATGTTCGCTCGTTATATTATTTTCATCTAGTTATTTTTTATTATTAAAATTCTTTTTTCCTTTCTTATTGTTTATGTGTCTTTGATGTTATACTAATAAGAATTCAGTTCCTTCCCGTTACATATTTGTGTAATGCCTTCCCTGGGAGAGCCTTTGAGAGGGGTAACATGAATAAATTTGCTGTGACTTGCGCAGGAGGCCGAGAAGGGCATCATCTTCGCCTGCCTGCCGCCTGTGGTGCACCTGCACCTGCTGCGCTTCCAGTACGACCACGTGACGGACAACAACATAAAGATTAACGACCGCTTCGAGTTCCCCGAGCGGCTCAACCTGAGCGAGTTCCTCACCGAGGGGGGTGCCAACTCGGGGAACCCTGCCACATACACACTGCACGCGGTGCTTGTGCACAGTGGGGACAACCATGGGGGCCACTACGTGGTGTTCATCAACCCGCGTGGTGATGGCCGCTGGTGCAAGTTTGACGATGATGTGGTGTCGCGTTGCACCAAGCAGGAGGCCATCGACCACAACTTCGGCGGCACCGAGGACGACGTGGCCGTGAGCCGGCACTGCACCAACGCCTACATGCTGGTGTACATCCGGGACAGCGCCATCAGTGAGTGCCGGCATGAAAGTTATTGGCCACAAGTGAATAGATGGGCAGGATTGTGCGAGAAAAGAATAGGAGGCTCTTCGGAGTAGAGCTCAGCCCACTTACTACGACCTCCTGTAACGGACGCTGACTAAGTACGAACGAAGAATATGTGACCGACACTGTGTACACCTGGCCTACGGTGCCAAATCTGATAGAGGTCGACAAACACAACATTTGGTTGCGCCGCTCACACAGGCCCCAGGGACTTGTGTCCCGGGGCGTTCTGCATCATCACGGTCCTACGTGATCATCTATATGGCTTTTGCTTTTCACACAAATAATGAAAGGAAAGCTCAGGTTACGCGAAGAAAAAAAAAAGAAGCAACTGGTGCTCGCAACACCACCTCGGCTCTCGCACAGTTGAGGGTACCATGAGGCTTGCCTGCTCTCGGGAACGACCTTGTGGCAGAGAAGAGCAGCACACTCATGGGGTTCTTAGGGGTGCGCGAATATTCGAAATCTCAAATACAAATGCTTGCTTTTGGTGCATATTTGAATAAAAAAAATGAACGAACATGCGAGTATTTCCGAGTATTGGGCAGTGACCGAGTGCCACCGACTTTCATAAATCCGGTTGTGGCAAAACTACAGTATCTAGGCAGATTATCAAAAGATGGAATTTGAAGTGTCAGGCATACAGTAGTACACTACTAAGGCCTTCTCTTCACTTTCTTCACGGTCATTTATGGCACGGATTGGTCACATTCAGACGCTAGGCTTGGACCTCATGTGAAATTCCGCAAGTGGGCTTTGCCACATACCACACTTAATGGAAACAAGATGGCCGACGGTCTGTTTCGAACAGTCGCAGCATGAAAGCACGTTTTATGCCCGCACCCCACCTGAAGACTACAAACGCAGCATAAGTTACATGTGTGATCTCCGAGCGGAGCCACGTGTGGGTCGTTCTTAGTCTTCCACATTAGGCTGATTGGCATTAACGCTTCCACATTTTGTCTGTAAAATGTGCAGGCACAGATTTTGGGATGTTATTGTGCAGTGCGTTCACAGGCAGCGTCTTAAGCGCCTCCTATGTATGTGGGACCACCCGCTACATGTCTTTAGGCTCTTGCCTCCCTGCTACGTACGTCATCTGAGAGACGCTTTGAAGCATTGGGGGCGTCTCACGACCATGTGTGCCACTCGATGGCTGCAAAGATTGCACTAAACGAGAGGCAGAGTGCATGCAGGGTGTGGTCACGGGCCTCCCTCCCCCCCCCCCCCCCCCCCCCCTTCCGTCCACCCCCTCGTGCTCACTGCACCTGAAGGCAATGTTAGGCATGTGCAGAGAGGGGTCACATGGTTGTGGAACTGAGCTACACGAGGTTCTTTGTGGGACTCTCATGTCGTAGCTATGCTGTAAAAGCCATTGCTCAAGAAATGCTTTCCTGTCTACCATGGCTTCTGAAACGCTGTGTGTGGCTACATTTTTTTCTATGGTTAAGGGGGAAGCTGGTCTTAGAAGGAAAATTTTATTAATGATGTCATATTTATGAAGTCTTCAGGAAACGTATTTTTACGTGCTGCTTTCAAATATATAAATTTAATTTTGTTGCAGGGAACTTGCAAATGTTTGCTGTTCGTTCCTCTTGACATCAAGGTACGCGGTAAGGATAAAATTAACATTCTGGCTAGCACAGAGATTGAGTTATAGTGCTTTGAATTTGGCACTTCAGGAATGGATAAAAAAAATGTGTACTCCTTCTGAAGTGACTTCAAAATCCTGTAACTCAATTTCTATGATAGGCAGGATAGTTTTCAAAATCCTACAACTCAATTGTTACGATAGGCTGGATAGTTTTACCCTTATTGCATACCTGGATGTCCAGAGAAGCGAGTGCCATGCATTTTATTTTCTCAAGTTCCCTGCAGCAAAATTTCTTGAGAGCTCTTGGCAAAAAGTTACCTAACATATTACATGACTGCACAAGGATTCGTTGAACATAATATTGAATTGTATATGTGGAATCGGCATGCAAAAATGCGTCTCCTAAAGATTTCTTAAATGTGACTTAATAGAAATTTGTTTTTAAGCTCCTCTTCCCTCCCTTTAATTTAGGAAGCATGTGTTGTCAATTGGAATTTTCGTTTTTGTAACATTTCTTCATAGTGTGGCATATAAAATGTTAATAAGGTTTTACTACCCATGTTATTTTAAGTTGCCAGTGTCATGCGTCAGTTCATGGATTTCAATTTGTCACTCATATTGCATGATCACATTACAAATTGCATGCTGTTATGCTGTCTAATCAACAGTGTAAATTTTTATGCACATCTTTTTTTTTTTATGATGCTGAGACAGTATAGTTTTGTTTAACTTTGATTGCTAAGACCATGCACTACCTTGAAAAAAAAAATGCCTACAAAAGTTTGCCTATTTATTTTTTTGTCTTAAGTGTCTTTAATGCTGAACCGTGCATGAAATGTGAAGATGGCGGGTTTGGATTCCACTGGTGGCATGTGGTTGTCGAGCCTTTTCATTTCCCCACCCCTGTCTGCGCAATAGATATTAGATTCATATTTGAAAGTTTCAATATTCGCACACCTCTAGGATTCATGAACCCTGCACTACAGCGCACTTCACAGTCCATGTTGCTTTGGGACGTTAAACCCTATATACCCATATCTTATTGACAGTACCTGTCTTCTTCTGCGAACACGGGTCCCCGAGAATTTTTTAATGGCAGGCCACAAAAAGATCTCGCCTGAAAGGAACTGCAGGAGTAGACGTGATCTTATCCGGTGCTGGAGTGCACTATTCTTCAGTCATGGCAGTTACTGCCTGTGCCACCAAATGAACCGATACCAATTCTTCAGCAGCCAGATCAAGCATTATGAACTGAAAAAGCTTGAGCGCCTACTTCGTCAAATCTGCACACTTGTATGACACCCTTCTCACCAAAAGCAGATAGGCTGTTGGCGTTTTGTGGAAGATAAAGGCCTTTGCTCTTGGATTGCATTTGTGCTAAGCTCAACAAGTGAAGGTGTGCTTTATTCGGCTCTAAAATTGACTCTGGCTAAGATTAAAGCACTGACGGCGTGGCAAGTTTTCCGTGCTTGAAAATTGGCCACTGGCACTGCAGCCATGTATACTGTAGTCTTCTGTGAAAGGACGAAACCTGTTAGCACACAACAAAGACTGCATGCTAACAGAACCTAAGTGCCATAAATGCAGGAGTGAAAATAATTGCAGGTACTACATATTGCGTATCTGACGGACATATGCGTCTTTGATCACGAGACGCACTAGACATAAATGCATTATACCGGTTGTGATCAAGCTCCATCCTGCTTGACCCCAAGTGTGATCGAGCACTGCTACCCTAGTGCTCGGGAAACAAATGCAAAATAGAAATGAAGCATGCAGCAAAGTATTCAGTACAAGCTATAAAGTTGTAATTGTGTTTTTATTTTGTCATTGCGGCTTGATTTCCAACATAGTGTCCACATTCTCCACACTGCCTGCATGCCTGGGCTAAGAGCAAATGTGGTACCCACGAGCATGGGCCATGCATTTCTTTGACATTTTTTTGACATGGTCATGCAGTGCTATCTGTCGTTTAGTAGGCCAGTTCGGCAATTTGGGGAACGATTAGCAGCCTTGCATGTGGAGCGCGCTCAAGACTTCAATTGAGATGAAAGTGCTTATGTGACAGCGTTCGTAGCCATTTATGTTAAGCACCTTGCTTCTTTATGACAAACTGGACAGCTTAGAAGCATCTTGGAGCTAATAATGACAGATGCTATCAGTACCTGTGCATACAGATAGTTGTGATTTTTGATGCCGCCACCAAAAAGGTGCATTCACGAACCAGCTAGATGTATGTGAATGCTGGACTCTGTAATGGGCTAAATCAACTGTGGGACGTATTGACAAGTGGTAATTGTTTATTCGGTGGGCAGTTTGATTCTGTGCATTGGGCCTAAGCACTGCAACACATGCACGAAGCATCAGTATTGGTGTCATCACCAGTGTGTATTAAACTTTGCTTTTAATTTTTAAATCTGTGGTGTGCACTGTCATTTGCTTCAAGCATTGTCTTTCTGTGCCTTTTCACCTGCAGACGAGGTCCTACAACCTGTCACAGAAAACGACATCCCCGAACAGTTGGTTGAAAGGCTGCAGGAGGAAAAGTGAGTTAGCTTGTTTATGAAATTCTGTAGCGAGGGAGGAAAGTTCCCATCTTTGCAAGAAAGGCAGTTTCGTTGAAAAAAAAAAAAAATGTAGGTTCAGCGTGGATTTCCCGTGGAAAATTTCCTTCCTCCCTACCATCTCCCTGGGATGGGCTGGCCAAGGTCTGGGATGGGCTTGGAAATGCCATATATGCTGATATTAAAAACTGAAAGAAGTTGTAACGAAAAGGCGTTAAGGGGAACATGTCATGTGAGAAACAGTTAATGTGGCCTAGCACTTTAACGTGTAATTTACATGCTTTATGTACTGCAAAATGTTCCTTCCCTGTAAAAATGACAAAAATAAACCGAATTGTTTGGCTGCATTGAAAAAAAAAAATTTGTACCTGGCTTCTGACTTATAGACAGATTATTTACTTCGTGAATTTCGGAAGACGTAAAACCCAGCAGCAAAGGACCCTAACTACGGTGCGCAGTTTGTAAAGATGTATTTGTGTCGGGATGACTTTAGTCGTGGCAGGACGTGCGGTGGAATCAGCACCGAGGGAACCTGAAGCAAACAATACCAGTGCTGTTTTGTTACTTTAGTGTGGCTGTTTCGAGGCGAGACCGTGCCCGACTTCTTCCCCCCTGTCGCAGGCGGCAGGAGGCCCTGCGGCGGAAAGAGAGGAATGAAGCCCATCTCTACATGGGTGTCCAAGTGCTTACCGAGGACAGCTTTGCTGGCCACCAGGGCAACGACCTCTACGACCCTGAGAAGGCCAACTTTAGGAATTTCAAGGTACGGCTCACAATTTCACCGGTGTTGGCAGTACATTGATTGCTTGTATTTTTTTTTGCTTTTCTTGCTTGAAGTTATTAGTTTCCCAGGCCGATCTGTTTCTTTTTTTCAAATTTAGGAAACAAAAATTTAAAAGTTTTTAAACTCTGTGGGGTTGACCTGTGAGCGAATTGCGGCCAGGGCGGGGTGCTTATCCTGCTACAAACTGGAGCAGGGAGAAGGGACGCCAGTAACACTGCTGCGGGTCTGAATTCTGGCCTCCTTCGAGCCTTCACAAATTGAGGCAGTTGCTGCCACCATTACTGCAGAAAGGTTTCGTGCTTCTCTTCTTTTTCAAGAGAGCGGCATGAAAGATTCTCAGATAAGGCTGATACGAAGCTAAGAATAGAGTCCCACCGTGTCGACTGTGCACTAAAACGCAGTTGTCGTAGGAATGAAACTTCTCTGTCGTCGAGCTGTGCGGTGAGTCATGCCTCTTGAACGTGGAATGACCTTCTCGGCCGAGCAGGCATCTTACGCGCATGCAGAGGCTTTGTTTCCTTAAGACTCCCCAGTGTCTAGGTGGAGCCTTGAATGTGCCCTGTGTGTGCTTCATGTCCAGGTGAAGAAGCTGGCCACTCTACGAGAGCTGCTGGAACTGGTGGCAGAGCAGATGGGCTACCCGCTGCAGGGCATCCGGCCCTGGGCCATCACGTACCGGTCAAACCAAACCTTCCGCCCGTCCGCCATCGACCTCGACGCCGACCTCAACAAGACAGTGAGTTTCCATCTCGGCACGTCTTATTATTTGGTTGGTTGGGGGGGGGGGGGGGGATGTTGCACAGCATAACTTGGCGGTATGTACCGCAGCTTTGTAGGGTTATATCAGCATTGGACAAGAATGTAAGAATGCAGGCAGTTTAGATGTTCATGTCTCCATGTTCTTTCCCTGTCAGTGGCTTTTTTCTCTATGTAGTCTCTTTTTGCAAGTGGGGTTGGGAGCCCACAGGTCAGCCAAGCAGTTGTGCTTTGGAGTAGCTTTTAAAAAGTCTTTACTAGGTCGGTGTTGGAAACCCAGGCGTCATTTTTCTTCCACCTCGACAATATCAGTAGCTCATCTGACCAAGTGCGAGATTAATGGTCTGGTGCTCTGCATCCGACCGTCTTCCTGTGACAGGATACAAGAACAGTGCTGGGGTTGCTGTTGGTTTTTAAATTAAGGAGTGGGATAGCGCATTTTTTTTATATTCTTAAAATGGTATAGCAAAAGATGAGAGCAAATTTCTACCTGAGCATGACTGTATTAAAATGATCTGCAGAACTGCAAGTTGCTTCAAGTGGAACTGGCAATTGGTTTTGGATAGGGGCATGCAAATAGTGGTTTTTTGGTTCGAAGCAAATTTTAACTGAATAGTAATTTGCTTCTTTTACTTCGAATATTCTGGCACACAAAAAAAAGGTTGAACGGTTCGATAAGCACTTTCAAAAATCGTGCATTTTTCTAATGCACAAGAATATTACATGAAAAATGGAGTGCATTGAAGCTTTGTCGCACCCATTGAAACTGTCGACTTCAGCAGAAATGGCCGTCGGAAGTTGTAGGAGCCAACCTACATGCTGTGCTGACATATCTGTGGAGTGTGAGACCTACTATTTATGGGACGTGCAACGGCTGCTCTTAATTGCCATTGCGTCATTGCATAGCTGTTGCTTTTGAGTGGCAATTTCATGCACACCTGCTAGGCATATGCACACCTGCTAGGCATATGCACAACACGCACAGTGCCACTTTGCGTTGGGCGTTGGAAAGGGACACCCATCTCCATGTGTCACGTGCTAGCTTTCCTGCGTGCAATCGTCACGTTTGATTAGGAAATTTCACGCGGAGAAGAGCGGCTGCGGCAACTGCAGCCAGCTGACTCGTCCCATGGAAGTCGAGGGAGCTGCGCATGCTCCATTTCATGCACATAGCTGTGCTGGTTCCAGTGCGTGCACGCTGCGGGTAACATGGGCACAGACACCTGGCAGGCGCAGAATTGGGTATCACGCTTGCGCCTGCTCGCACGTGCACAGGCTGGCTCCGCATACATGCAGGCGTGCAGACAAGTGGCGCATACTCTCCTAGGAAGTGTCCGTACAGTTGGGGCTTGGCTTCCGCACAGTCGTTTCATCTCGGAGATGGTACGCTGAACCGGAACCACACGAAGGAAGAGTTCCAGAAACTTATTCACCCGAGACAAATACTTTGATGTTTCGAATGCCAAACATCCAGGTCTAATGTAATGTTGAATACTTTACTATTTGACTGAATATTCTAAATTATCGAATATCCACACACTCCTAGTTCCGGACCGTAATTCCTTAAAGATCCTTGTAAACTGAAGTGAAAAGCAGTTTCCAGCACGCAACAGCATTTGGTCGAACGGTGTTGTGCGTGTGTTTGCAGGTAATTGACCTGTCTGAGAACTCTAATCCCTGGACGCTGTTCATGGAGACGATATCACCCGACCAGAACATGGACCGGCTGCCGGACTTTGACAAGGAGACAGATGTGCTGCTCTTTTTCAAAATGTATGATCCGCGGCTGAAACAGATTGCCTACTGTGGGCACGCCTACCTTCCCATCGTCGCCAAAGCCAGTGAGTAGCTGCTTGCTTCGTCCCACCCACGTGGGACGAACTTTGCACAGCACTTGCCTTCACCGGGCTGCACCACATATGACAAAAAAAAAAAAATGTAAAGGTGCCAACAGCGCCGTGCTTCGAAGCAGGCCTCTCACTTTGGAGAGAATTTGTTTTACTTCGTTCTGCGATGTGGCCACTGGCTGTAAATTCCTCATATGGCTTTCGCTTCGTCTTATGTTGCCTGTAACAAAATGAATGAGCGATATATTTTCCGTTTTTATTTCATTTGATGATTCGATTGCTCCTAGGTCTAAGTAGACATTGGTTTGTTAACAAAAGTAGTTAGTCCTACAAAATAGACTGCTTTTTACGAATTCGTTAATCAGCTGGGTATGTTAAAAGAGGTGGGCAGAAGTCTGAAGCAGCGGCAGTTCTGATTGGTCTGCTCTGACGCCTGCATTGATTGATTCCGGAGAGCGCCCGACTGCCCAGTGGACAAATCTAGCTTGGCTAGATCAGTGATGAACAACTACTTTGTGACAACCAGCTGCTTGGCAAGCATCAATGGTGTGCGTTTGTCGTGTCTGTCGGATAATTGTTCCACGAAAGCATGCTCTTGGACCGCTTTTTTTCTCTGTTGGGAGCCAAAGGGTAGTGGTGCATTATACTATAAGTCAATGGGAATAGAACTGAAAAAGAACAAGGTTCCCAGGACATTGCTGAACTCGTACCTAAAAGTTATTGGGGGGAAAAAAGAGCAGTCAGCGTCTTGAAGGTTACCAAATAATGCAAAGGCTGAAAAGTGCGCAAGAACGTCAAAGACTGAAAGGGAATCGAAAACATAGCCCGCACAAACCGTACTATTCTGCTGCCCATAATCCATGTGCTGTCACATGACCTGCTCTCTCAGTTGAGGAGTCGTGGTGCAGTGTTGGAGCCTTCACATACCCTTGATGAAGAGAGATGTTGGTTACTTGACCAGACACCTTTGCTGTGTCTAAACCCGACACTTGTCTTGCTTGCAGAGGAGCTGTTGCCATTGCTAAACAAGCGAGCAGGCTTCCCAGCTGACACGGAATTGGTGCTGTATGAGGAGGTTAAGCCCAACATAGTGGACAGGATCGAGGACCTGGAGCTTCCACTGGAAAAGGTTCTGGAGGAACTGATGGATGGTGACATCATTGTCTTCCAGAAGCTTGACCTCAACGTGGATGAATACGAGCTGCCCACGGTGAAAGACTACTTCAGGTGAGCCTCTGACCCCGTAGGCCTCGACGATGACACTTGTTGCCATAATTGCCAGTACCGTATTTACACGATTGTAAGTCAACCTATTTTTCAAAATTTGAAAATACGAAGTGGGGGGGATTGACTTAAAATCGAAACCAAAGCATCGCACCATAAATAAAGGCTAGACAAACGAGATATCGGGCATGCTGCAGTGTAGTGGCATTCTTGCTGCGCGGCTCCATCGCGTAGCTCTTGGTGCTGGCCTTGAGCAGCTGCTATGTCAATGCGCAGGACCGTCATTCCACCCCGCTGGCGGCGGCCGATGGTGCCTGTCAATAAGCAGCAAACCGGCACCAGCCCACTGCCCACACACAGCTGCTGATAAGCGGCAGCGGCGGCCTGATAACGCATTCGCGTTCTACTCTTGAAAGGCGTCGTCCAATTCTTTTTTTTTTGCTTTCAACTGCACACTCTGCGCTCAAGGGAGCGTCAATAGTTTTCATTATGAAAGGGCCGCTGTTCCATCCGCGGTGGCATCGCCGCTCGGAACCGCAGCGGCGCCAGGGAGTGTCGGTAGCCGACTGAAGAGCTGATGCAGCTCACGCGTAGTTTCTCTTTGGCTCTGACGCATTTTACTACTAATACCGGCCGTGTTTCACAAGTTTTCAATGTAGTGCTTCATCATTCGTCATTTGTGCTCCGGGCCTGGTAAGCGACCAGCGCTCGTTCACGGCTGCATTCAAGATGGCTGCCATTCTTTATGGCGAAGAAACGAAACAACTGCGCGCCGGGCCACAAGTTCGATGTTCGCAACGGGTGGCAGCTGCAGCGAGGCAAAATTTTCAGCTGTTCCACGCGATGTCGTGATGTGGCTGTTTGTGAAGTGCGGAATTTCGCTGCACAACGCTGTTAAAACGACAAGCTGTGGGACCGCAGCAGTGATTACGATGGCAGTGCTAGTGAGGACAATGGCGCAGGTGTGGACTAGTAGTCCAGTGACTAATACATTTTCTTTTTGGAATATGCCCACGGGCGCGCCTGCGCATGGCAGCCGATAGCGGCTAGCGATAAGCGGAGGCCGCAGGATAGTGCTATCGCGTTTTATTATTTAAGGCCAAGTGTAAACGACCTCAAAGTTTTTTTTTTTTTTTTTTCAGAAAGGTGATGTGGGGGATCGACTTACAATCGTGTAAATACGGTATGATGTGTTTGATTATCAGGCTGAAGCCAACATGACTGCAGCTACCACAGCTGCCGGCAAATTTTTTGGACTTCTAAAATTTAGACGCAGTAAAAACTGCAATAATTCATATGCCAGTTAATTTGAAATCCTGGGTGATTGGAAGAATGTCCACGGTCTTGTAATTGGTCCCGCAGGAACAGAGATGGGCTTAGCTCCTGAATGGCACATTGGATTTTCTTTCGTGTTGCCTTGGCTGTCCTGACCCATTGGAAGCGTGCAATTACTGCAGTGTTTTTTTTTTTCCTTGTCATTGTGGCCGTGGTGTAATAGTTCAAATAGCCAAGCTTCTAAGTGCAATGCAGTTATGAGTGTGCCTAGCTGTTGGGCTTGCTCTGAGTGGTGCACGAAAGAAGCTTGCTAGTGGTCGCGGACGTTCTGCCTTGCAGAAAGGTGGTGCAGCCAGGTTCGTGGTGCCTTCTCTTTTTTCTCACTTTCTCTCCGTTGCTCGTGCAGGGACCTCTTCTACCGGGTGGAAGTGACATTCTGTGATAAAATGATTCCCAATGACCCGGGATTCACAATGGAGCTCTCACTCAAAATGAACTACGATCAGGTTGGTTGGTGCTTCCCTTACAAGCAGCACATAGTTTAGAGGCGGATCGAATTTAAGTGCTTTGAGTGTTATCTAGAAGATTGTGCTCATAAAAGAATGGGTGGTAGCTGGAAGATGTCTTTTGGTTTAAATGCTGTCTCTTGGTTTGATTATGTGAAGATAAAACGAAAAGAGAAGAGGAACAGCCAGGTAACTGCAGCCAGAAAGGAGAAGGAAGGAGAGACGGCACGTCGGGAGAATGTGGCAGTGCACCATCTGTGGTTAAGCAGACTTGCAGCACAATCTTGTGCTAACCAGACTAAACTGGATGGGGCGATGTGTGCTCTGGTGCTAAAATATCCTAGAAACAACTCTCGTAAGGTAGGAAAAGGCATGCAGAACAAAGCAACAGGTGAATCAGAGCAGGTAGTGTTATCTCAAAGGAGTCAACATAAAAGGAACTTCAACTTGCATTCTTCCCATTTGCCAGAAGCTTCGTGTAGTGTCTTTGGAACATGTTGTGAGGGCTTGATTCATTTCAGAATAGACATGGCCCATACCATGTGCTAGCTTTTGTTTAAAGTAAACGGCAATGTAGTGAACAAATTTCACTGCTTGCAAATGCATTGCTTTAAAACTAGCACACTGAAAATACCATTGCTGTGACCGGTTATATGACCGCAAGGCTCAGTCTGGTTGTCCTCACTCGAATGGCAACAGCATGCTCTGGTTGTTCAGGGCTGCGATGTTTGGCTGCTGCGCCCAAGGTTGTGGGTTTCATCCTGGCCACAGTGCATGAGCACCTTTGTAAGTAAAAGGTCATCAATTCGATCCCCGTCAGTTCATAAATCCGGATAATTCGAACAGCCGGCATGGTCGCTGCCAAAGGCAGTGCAAGTCTATGGCGTCAAACATTTGCTAGTTCGGGCGGGACGAGTGTTGCACCGGAGGGGGCCAGCGCCAAGGTATGACCGGCAGATCAAGTGGTTGTCTAAATGGTCGTACTCAAACCTGAATCACTTGCTACACAGTCTATTGCGCACCTCTGCGCAGCGGTAGGCATGACGAATAGATGGCCCAGTTCCAAGAACAGTCACACCTTTTAGTTGCGGTTTCTGTTTTCTGAGCTTCACGCCTGCCTGCACCAGACAGTTGACCCAAGCTCAGCTACGCTCAGTTTCGGACTCTGGTTAAGAGAAACCTCGGTATGAATTAAGCAGCATTAAAATGGGTTTAAAATATACCTGGTCAAACAAAATTCTGAAATTTGTTTATTACCAGAAAGTACGAATTATCCAAGTTTGAACCATCGCGAGTATATTGTACATCACCCTAAATTCATAAAATAAAAAGCAAACCAAATCTGAATGCTGAAGCTTCAGTAACACATTCGTGCAAATCTGTTTATGCCTCACGGGATTTATTTATTGCTGTGTGTCGCTGCTCACGGTGAGTGCCGAGTGACAATTGCAGCGCTGTTGATGGGAGGGCAGCAGTTAGTTACTCGAATGTTACAAATTCCTGGTGCACTGAAATTAGGATCAGCCGTGATTATGTCATCAATATTCTGCTGTAATTTAGCGGCTCCTGGCCTTGATACAGGTTGCTTGAAAGCGTTGTTTGAGATTTGTCTCCTGCGCACAAGCAATTTTGTATAGGAAGGGAACTCTTATTTCATGATGTGTTAGAGGAATGTTAGCTTGCTTGCAGACTTTCCAATGTGTTGATGCTTTTCTCACCTATTCGCAGATTGCGCGGGCCGTGGCACAGCGGTTAGGCACAGACCCTTATTTATTACAATTTTTCAAAGTTCAGAGGTGAGTGTGCTCTGTCTTCTTTCGTTCCTCTTGCATGGCTATTTTATTGTTGAGTTTGTGGCATTTTCCTTTGTGTATGCAAAGGCATGTCAGAGACCTTAATGCAAACTGCAGCTTTAGCTGGCAAGTTCGCCAGAAAATGAGCCGGAAAGAAAATAAACATCTGTTGTGCATTTTGGCGTTGGATTAGCGAGGTGGGCCTCCTTTGAAACTTTGTTCATGTTTAATCTTGTGTGGATGTTGCACTTACTTACCTGTAGAAATGCAGTTGAACCCTTTAACTGCCACCTTAATTCCCCAAAAATGTACGAAAATCAATTTTTAGTGTTTTTGGCAAAAGTGACTGTTCTCAGCCCACGCTAAAGGTGTGAAACGCTTTTCATGGACAACTACCGACCTCTGGTGTTGAAAGATGCAATTGCTGACTAACACTGTCTTTGGCAGTGTAACATCGGGCAGGACGAGTGTGACTTGTCATTGGCAATTTAGATACAATATCCCATGATGAGTAAAGATCAGGCTTGGTGGCTAAAATTTGCACCTTTGCGAACATTTTTTGCCAAGTGCTCAGGTGTCTCAGCTTAGCTCCTTTGCCTAGCCAATAAAATGGAGTGTATAAGGAATTGAAGCGATACAGAGTTTATTTCAGACTTTCAAGGAATTAGCATGATCTGCTTGGTTATGTTAAGGTTGTCCTGTTATAACTTTACGATAAAAGTATTTCTGTTCCATGTTCGCCACGACTGGCTGTAAAAGGGAGTTTGGATGTACGGTCGAACCTCAGTATGATGAACCTCGATTTAACAAAATTTACGAAGTAATGAATTTTTTTCGGTTCCCAACCTCTGCAAACGAAGTTCTTGCGCATTGCAACGCGCGAATCAGGAGCCGCCTTGAGAACCAGGTGAAAGTGAGAACTTTAGCCGAGACTGACTGCGATTTGTATGCACCCTTTTATGCACAAATGTTTGCCAGCAGGCTTCAATCTGTAAAGCAGAACATGCACTGTGCTATCTGTCGTGTACATATGAAATCGGTGTTCGGCACGCTCCACCACCAGCCACTTGTGTAGCGCAGTGAAGCCTGCCATCAGCGCAGGCACCATCAGCGCAGGCACCATCAGCGCAGGTACCGCATGGTGCTGGGGGTTCGATATGTGTTTTTTTTTCTGGGGCTGTATTATTTTCAACCAGTCCGCTGCCTGGTGGTTCTGGTGCTTCGCATGTTTGTATCATCCACTGCAGCTTGAGAAATTTTCATCATCCCGAACCGTAATGCATGGTATATAATGCACTCTGGCCGGGATATGTTTAAAATGCATATCCTCACGAAATTTGGTTAAACCGTGATCGTACCATTGAGGTACTACTTTTATTTACTTGGTGCCATCTAAACAGAAGTGTCTTCAAATCCTGTACCTTAATTTGGACTGCCAAAGAATGAGAACCTCGGCTTAACGAAATTCGCTTTTTAATGAATTTTTCAGCTACAGGTATGACTGTTATACCGAGGTTCGACTGTGATAATTTCAGTAGGGAATGCCTACACCTCCTTACCCTGCTTCTTTCCCATTCTCGGTGTTCGGGCGGACAGTTACCGCGAAGGTCCCGGTAACCCACTGAGGTGTACATACGAGGGAACGCTCAAGGACCTGCTAGTGTTCTTCAAGCCAAGGCAACCCAAGAAAATATATTACCAGCAGGTGAGTGGCGCAGGCCTCTTGGTCACCTTGAATCTCGTGCAAAAACTTGGTCTCTTACTATACAGTCGCCGACCCGATTTTTCGATTCGAAAAGACCCGCAAAATGGTCCGAATAATCGAACAGTCCGAAAAATTCGTGGTGTACGAAAAAAAATCACTTTATTGAGATGAAATCGGCCTGGAAAAAATCGCTGATTTTACCTTTCGTCAACTTTCTCTTGCTGGCGACAAGTTGCACCTGTATTTGCGCCAAAGTTGTGTTTTCACTGTACGCGCTAGACAGCAAGGTCACCGCATTTAGTTGGAATACTTCCCACGCTTCTTTCATGGACCCGGCGGGGCCATGTTGTCCACAACTCGAGTGTGCACCACATCACTTGTCAAATACACGCAAACACACTTTTCGTTTAAAGCGGTGGAACCGCCGGACGCAATCACAAAACGGCGAAAGGATATAACTTCGTGAAGACGCAGTGCCACTCTTTCGACGTGGTCGGAGAAACCCAAGTGACGAAACGGCGAATGGCGAACTTTACCCGCCGCAGTGGCTCAGTGGTTCGGGCGCTCGGCTACTTATCGGGAGTATCTGTGTTCGAACCCAACCGTGGCGGCCGCGTTTTGATGGAGGCGAATCGCAAAGGCAAAACTCGAAACGCAAAGGCAGGTGGTCGAAATTATAGAGCCCTCCACCACAGCACCTCTTTCTTCTATCACTCCGTTTTTTATCCTTTTCCTTACAACGGCGCCGCGGTTCAGGTGTCAGCCAAGAAGTGAGACAGATACTACGCCAATTCCTTTCTCCAAAAATCAATTTATCAATTTCCAACGTATGAGACAAGCGATAACTGCCCGCGGCAACAAAAGCAAGTTGACGGCGATGACAATCCGACTGCCACGTCGAAGTGGCAGAGATCGCAGGAACCTCTACTGGTAAAAATTAGGTACCAAGATGTCAAGCCAATCCAACTGCAGAGTAAATCCACCTCAATCCAAGATAGTGCCTTCTGCGCCGCCGAAAAGCCACCATGATGTTATCGAGCACAGCATTTTGGCGCACTGCTGAGGCCTGCACTGCAGGTGCCCACTATGACGTGAAGGAATGAGCTGAGAAAAGCTAACGCTTGAAAAGAAGGTGATCTTGTGTACAGAGGCATGTAGAAATCAGACAGTCTCACGTGTGTTTGGTGTTCCTGAGACTTATCTTTGTGCCCGCAGGTGCTTAATTGTGAATTTTTTGGAAAGGAGCAAATTTTCAGTTTGAATGTGAACAGGTATCTTTGCCAGAAAGGCGAATGAGGCAATCGGGTGGTTTCGTTCCTGACATTAGAGTCGCTGCAGTAAAGGCTGTTTGTTCCAAGTGAGAAGATTCATTTCTTTATCGAAATTCTAGAGGCCCATGTACTCTGCGATGTCGGTGCACACTAGAGAACCCCAGGTGGCCGAAATTTCCGGAGCCCTTCACTATGGTGTCTCTCATAGCCTGAGTCGCTTTGGGATGCTAAACCCCCTTAAAACTAATCTAATTTCTTTATCGGAGCATAAAATCTAATGAGCGTCTGATGAAGATGCACTTTTTTTTTCTGACCTTAAAAGACGAGTGCACCTTACAATCGAGGGCATGTTGGTAGAGTGAATACAGTATATAAGGAAAAGCGCTTGTCTTTTAATTCAAGAAACATATAAAATTGCACAAAGGAACCTTCTGCAACGCTGCTTTTTGGGTAAGGACGTTAACTTGCCACAATGCTTTAAGCTTGCCGAAATCCAAGATTTTAGGTGGGCCACGTGCTCTTTCCTAGTTATGACCGAGGAAAATGTTTTTCTTTTGGGCTGATCAAGACTCACTTTCGTTTTTTGGCATGTTTCTTCCACAGTTGAGCATACGAATAAACGAACTGGAGAGCAAAAAACAGTTCAAGTGTATTTGGGTCAACAACAAGTTCAAGGAAGAGGTGAGTGTGTCGATGTGGTCTTTCTTTTCTGGTTCTTTTTTTTTTAGACTTTCCTGCTGCACCATATCTGTCACAGTGCCCGTCTGCATCTTTTTTTTTGTTTACCTGTGGTGGTTTTTCTAATGAAATGCTGGCTCAGTGCAGTGTGAGGCATGGCAAGTTTCAGCAACACCTTTTCCAAAATGGACGCTCGCACAAGCTTTTTTGGGGGTTGCATTGTCCGCTGACCAGCAGATTCCTCCTTGAAATGGTGTGTTGGCTCTGCGAATGGTCTGCATTGGATTTGGACGGCCTCGCAGAAGGAGCTGGTTCTCTACCCGAACAAGAACGGCTGTGTGAGCGACCTCCTTGAAGAGGCCCGCAAGCAGGTGGACCTCTCCGAAGACGGCTCTGGGAAGCTCAGGTAGGCTGTGCGCACGTCGGTAGCTTGAGTGGATTGCAACGCAGGCATCCACACTGCAAACCGATTTGCACCCTCAGGGGTCAAATGCAGGCAACCACACTGCAATCTGATTTGCACCCTCAGGGGTCAAATGCTGGCAACAACACCACAAACTGCAAACGCGTTAGAGGCATTTACCGTACTGACTTGAATCTAATATTTTTTTTAATCGAAAATAGAAATGAAAAGTCACCCCTTGCATTAAAATCGAATATTTGTGTTAAAATCGAATATTAGTGGAGACAAAAGCGCACTGCCGTATTTACTCCCATAACCTATGACCACAGTAAACCGTCGCAAGTAATGCACCACATCGCATCCTTATGCGCACACTGCACATTAATTAGGATTGCTCAGGGGATGTCAGCTGCGCTATAAACAGTCTTCCGCAGCCGTTTTGGGGGAAACCTAAATAGATATTCGGCTTCTTACATGGAAAAATTTCATTGAAGCAGAACCTCACTCCTGAGATTGTTCATTGTGGGGGTAAATAATTGCATTGCCTTGCATGGTCTGCCAATGTGGTCGGAAATACTTGTCGCAGCATTTGTTATAGCGGGGTTTGGCTGTAGTACTGATTTTCACCCTTCAAGAAGGGCCCGGCTGAATCACTGGAAGAGTTTTTCAAGCATTGCATTCCTTCTGGAAGGTACGATGATAGTCATCATGAGGTACATTGCTGCCACAGCCCAATGTTGCCAGAACAGTGACCACCAACATTTACCAACATTCCCCTGCAACATTTGCAGGGGATTTGCTTAAGGTGGCAGCCTTCCAAAGCATCGGTTGGGGCTGTTCTCAGGACCTGTACACATGGGCAAAGCTCTGCTTAATGTGCAGAAGTTTTAATTTATTACTTATGATAACGATGTTCACGTAGCCACATGTACAAGGAACCAGAAATGTGATTGTTGGGCGGGCAACGTCTGGCAGCAGCAGCCTTGTAATATTTACTTGACTTACGGCTGCACCTTCAAATTCGCAGATATTTTCGGAGAAAAAATGCTTCCGTTACGGGAATAATATGGTACCCTCCAAATTCAGTGCGCCGAGGTGACGAGTAATGCAGCACCGTGAAAAAAAATTTCTAGTCACTAGGGCCAGCATGTACTGTATTCGTGCAGATGTTGGCTGGAGGAACACTTCTCTAGCCTGGTACTTCACATTGGGGGGGTTAAGAAGGGAAAAAGAAATAGATGTAGATAACAGGTGGTGATGTTGCAGTGCAATACAGCGAGCCGCGTGCTCATTGCATGCCCGTCCCCTCGTGTTGTACAGGTTGATGGAGGTGATCAGCTACAAGATCTTCTCGATCCAGCGGGAGGACGTGCCGCTGGACAACCTGAACCAGGCAAACTCCAAGACGTACCGTATCGAGGAGATCCCTCGGGAGGACCTCATCGTGGCCGACAACGAGATCCTCATCCCCTGCGCCCACTTCCAGAAGGTCGGTCTTCTCCCTTCCCTTTTTTTTTTCTGGAGATCTTGATATCTGGAGCCTAAATTTAGGGGAGAATTCATTTTACCAAAATTGCGGTGCTTGCCAAACAGTCTTCGAAGTCATGCCAGTGATGCTCTTGCCGGTAGCTTTAAGCTGTATTGTTTGCTTTTTATTGCCGCTGAGCTCATATGCGGGTTTTGTTGTAGCTAAAATCAGACTCTTTGCTATGGTCGTTTTCGTGCGGTGTCACTGTTCATTATTTCGATTTCCCCACCTATGTGTATTTGAGAGCAGCGCAAGCATAATGTGAGAAATTTTTCCAGCCTTCTCGTGGTTTGTCATGTTTTTCTCGCAAGTTCGTTCACATCAATAAGTGCATAAGCTTACTATTTATTTTCTGTTGTTTTATTTTCTTTGCCCACTTTTTCTCTTCTTTTTGGCGAGGGCAAAAAGTCCGTTTAAATTTAAGTTTTCTCCAACTCGAGAAACGCTAGTAGGTTGGAGAGAGTCTTTGTGCGAACTGAGCTCCGGGGAAAGCCGTACCTCTAGACTACGCTGTAGGATAACGCGTACGAAGCGACAGCTGCAGCAGGTAAAATGTCAGCCGTCCCTCCGGGGTGTGTCTTGTTCTGCTTTCTCCGACGCAGGTTCAGCGGAGTCGAGAGTATCAAACCGATACACCCGACAACGACATTATTACTTGTAATCAAGTAAATATCAAGCACTGCTTCTTTTGAATGACCTCAAGTGTGATAACGCTCTTTCAAAAACGATTTATACCTGCCGGCGGTCTGTCAATGTGCAGGCGCCGTGCACGGAAGTGTGTCCTTTTCTCCACCTAGGGGCCCTTGTTAAGTGCAAGACCTTTAGAATACCTCCGGGAGTCCTTATGTCCGGTTGGGTTTATCTGGGAGACTACGCAAGGCAAATTGGCAGGACAGTTGGGTGGTGCATATAATCTAGGACAGTGCTCATTAAATGTTGAAGGGGAATATGCAATGTTTGCTCAGCCTAAAGTGTCAAACACTGCACGTCCTTGAAGAATTTCCTTAGTACTTGGCTTCGTACATGGCTGCATTCTTCAGGCTTACACATAGCTTTTGGTATTAGCTTGCAGCAACATCTTGTTCTCATGTGTCCAAATTTTGTCTTCTTGCAGGAGATCTTTTCAACATTTGGCGTCCCCTTCATGCTCAAGGTTAAGCATGTGAGTGCAACTTTTCTTTTTTTTTTCCTTCTGTGCGGAGTTGAGCGGCATGAAATTTTTTGGCTGGCTGACCTTCCGCAACTTCCATGCTCCACCTTTTTTTTTCCCCGCATCAAATTGGTCAAGCTTGCAAACCAATGAATGTGTATCGTGTAGCTTATGGGAAGAGGGAATCCCGTGGTGCTGTGTCTTGTCATCAACCTTGGGTGTTTTTGTTTTTTTTTTGTTTGGTTTGTTTTCACGCGCAGGGAGAACCCTTCACAAAAGTCAAGGACAGGATCCAGAAGAAGCTGGACGTGCCTGACAAAGAGTTCGAAAAGGTGAGCTTGGCACGCGGCACTTACCCTTTCCCAATCTCCCGTGTCCGTTTTGACCGGCCCTGTGTTGGCTGCATGAATCGCCGACTAGGTATTGCGACCGCATGAGCAGACTGCAGTGGCTCCCGCTTATTTAGGTTCGCGGTCAAGCTTGAGCAAGGGGGCGCCGCCTCTGCACATGTGCATACTCTGCCTGCGGGCAGCTATAGAGCTTTTTTCATTCTCATGTTGGGGGCACGAGAGTCACTCGTCTCGTCACTCGGAGCACAAAACACAGGTGATCCCATTTTCGTGTGCTCTGCGTTCAGGTTTCCAAGCTCAGAGAAAAATGAGAGAATGTTTTCAACTCTGAGATGTGACGTCGAGCTGAGTAGCCTCGGAACTCGTGATTTGAAGAAATATTCAGCGCCTTGATTAATGTACGTCAACATTCATGTCAATTCACAGCCTATACACTGTTGCGATTCTGGGAAAGGAGGGATATGCGAGGGTGCTTTTAAACACTTCCAGTATTTAAACCATCATTGGGGAAATGTGAGCGAAAGTTTTGCTGGGGCCAGATTGGGCTAGTGGTCAGACTGAACGGAGATTGATTCATGGAAGCCCACAGGGTTGTGACACGCAACTTCAGCAAATAAAGGGCTGGAAGTCTGTTAGAAGACTGGCAACAGTGTCTTGAGTGATCCACGTGGCGACATCTCGTAACAGCCCGGGTGCCTGGGTGTAGGCATTGCCATTTTGTGAGGCAAGGAAGGAGGAATCAAATGGTGGCTTGGACCAGTCATGGTGACCCCCTTCTCTGTGTAGCTGCAAGAAATGGGCATTCTGCACAATTTGTGGTGTCTGGAAATTCACCAGTGGTTGCCGAGCTTGCAGTTTTTGAGGTGGGAGAATTTTGAGGAGAGAAGTGATGCCCCTGTTAATGGGCTCTTTGGAGTAGCCGTGTAGTTGAACAGCAGTTCAGCTTTCTTGTTGAAATTTAACGTTAACGGCCAAACTGCATTCAGCTGCATTTACATGGCATGTTCCGCGAAACAGTTCAACCTCTGGGAAAAGTGATCACACCTTGTGCGGGCAAATTAAAAATAAAGACGCTTGCATTTCGGTGTTGTACCTTTAAACATTAGTTCTGTACTTTTTGTTAAATTCTAACCTAAGTGAGTACGTGTTTCGTGCACACCGCAGGTAAACATCACACAGAGCCCAGGCAATCCAGGAGTAAATGCTTGGCTTTGCTGTTTAGTCTCTGTTTTTCTGATGCCACTTCGTGTGTTGTTTGCATGGTTACACTCACTGCATTAATGAAAGCTGTAGATTGGAACTTGTACTAGCCAGGACAAGAACCTTGCTTAGATTTGAGTACATTAGGCAGTAGGAAGTGCCATCAACCGCCATCTTGTCCATTGACCCGTTCTGCTGAGACCCACCCGACCTTATTCGAACTGAACTGCCGTTGAATCTCGTCAGCAGTTGCTACTGCCGTGTAATGCTGCCAAATGACGCTCAGTTAAACTAACGGTAACTGAACCTCCATTGGAAACGTCCTTGTAGCATGGGACCAGATACTACTGGTGGGCGGTTTCCTGTGTTGTTGATAGCACTCTTAATGCCTCCGAGGTTACTGGTACCTTTTCACCAATCAGATGCCCTTCGCTGCGCTACCTCTCCCCCCTCTGTGCAGTACAAGTTCGCCATCGTGGTGATGGGCAGGGCACAGTTCATAGAAGACAACGAGTATGTGGTGAACCTGCCAGACTTCATGGCTCAGGCACCTCAAGGTGAGTCTGGGGTTATGCGAGGGGAAGCATGCGGCACTCTTTACACATGTGAATTGCTCAAAGGCAGGGTTTTTATTCCGTATTTTCAGTGCGCTAGCACTAATGCTCAGTCACTGATTTCACAGGGGTCTGTCCGAAGCCATGCTGCGATCTTACAGCGTGAGAGATCAGCAGGTGGCGGCACGTGCGTCACGCGGTTTAGCCAATGAGGAGGCGGCACAGTCTCACAGCTGCAGCCAATGAGAGAGCCGGCTATATTGCAGCTGCAGCAGTGTAGCGTGCGTTCCGCAGATGGTGTGGCATTCTCGCTGGGGACTTTGGACGGAGCGGACTTGTGTCGCTCACGCTCCCTCAAGCAGTGCTACTGCATCTGCTTCGCATTTAATTAAACTGTGCAAATCGGCTGTTATTTTTTCAACTGAGCATTCGGCTGAGCCGGTGGCTCTCGTATTGTGTTCCACAGAACTCCCGCAATTTCCTTGCAATGGTTTTTGGGCTCCCCAAGACCCTAAATTCATACATGCTGCAGCCTCTACCTTTCCTTTACTCAGTTTATTTTGCAGCTAATTGTACAATAGTTTGTAGCAGACCACTTCGCTCTACAGCCAGCCATTATTAATTGTATTTGGTATTTTTCTTTTTTTAAGGGCTGTGTGCGTGCATGCATGTTCTTGCATCTGTGTAGGAACAGACGGAAGCGAGTCTGCATGGGCTTTCTGAGAACCTTGTGAAAGCTGCGAGGTTCCTCGAAGCTAAAAAGATTGCGAACACGAACTAAATTGTTGGGAAAAACCGTTAGCAAAACTTAATGTGGGGTCTGTCCAAGTCTCATTTGAAATTATAGATAGGAGTAGTGTCTTGTGGGCAGTCTGTAAATGAGAGGTCCAAAACATTGAAAGTTGAACCATGGAGCTCTGCGATTGCAGGAAGTGAAACACGTTTAGCCATTGGATGTGAAGTGACCAACTCGTGTCGTGCTAGATGGCACTGAGCTGGATTTCTTGCTCCTACCAACTGCAGATGGGTTCTGTAGGCTGTAGTGCCTGTAGTGTGCTAGGCATGTTAGTCGAATTCGTCCGTTTGTGTCCCCTGTCTTATAGTGACAGACATAATCGCAGGACAAGTTCCCTCAAAGCACGACGCTTGTTGGAAGCATCTTTTTTTCTAATTTTGGTAGTGCTGGATTGCCTCAGTAGCAAGGTACCAATGATAGACCATGTCCACTGCATGATAGACTGAATAGGTGCATTGATTGTGTGCTGGGCAAGTCATGATAATTGTTTTGTGTGTTTGTTATGTTCTCTGCTGTCATTCAAGCTTCTTTTCATATCACTTGCATGCTGGATTTACGCATCTGTATATAAGGCTCAGCCTTTGCATTTTAACATGAATGCAAATTTAATAGGCCCTTACACATGCCCTTCAGTGCTGATTGAATTAACAGGCGTCACACGTGCAGGAAATATGTGTAGTTGATGCATATTTGAGTGTGTGTGTGTGCGTGTGTGCGTGCATGCGCGCGTGCGTGCGTGCGTGCGCGCGTGCGGTTGCGCATCCTGTGGAGATAGTGAAACCTTGCTAAACCGGACTTTTAGCGACCGGGAAAACGTCCAAGTTAACGGAAGGTCAAATTATTGAACCAGCCCCAAAAAGCTGTAAAAAACCATTGGCACCATAGTAATTCTGTTTGTTGAAAAACTTCGAACTGGTATAGTATCCGAATTAGAGTTGGATGCTACAGACTTGGCTGGCAGTCTGCATTATTCGGATTTTCGAATTGACGAAGTTTTTCTGCAGGCTTACCTTTTTTCTTCTTCTTGCTATTCCCTACTACTCTATCCTTTCCTTCACTTTTCACCTGCAGCTGCTCAGGTTTTACCTTTGGTGTAACCTGCTTTGCCTGAAGTGTAGCCTGACGTGCAATCTCACCCCGTTCATGCAGGCGCGGCGATGCACCCACGGCCCTGGCTGGGCATAGAGCATGTCAACAAGGCACCGAAGCGGTCTCGCTACAACTACCTCGAGAAGGCCATCAAGATCCACAACTGACCGGCACGGGCCCCCCTCTCACCCAGGAGGTAGGTGAGGCCGCAGCCAGACTCTTCCGCTCGTGCCTCTGTGTCTTGGCAGCTGGAGCGTTGAAAGATTTTAGTTGCGTGCAAGTCTTGTAGAGGGACGACATTGTGGCATGTAATCTGTTTTAGTTATTTGCCAGAAGTTGCGGCCTAGTTTGGATATGAAGTGAAACATCGCCATTGTCTGCACATTTGGTCCAGCTAGGGGACTGTTGTGGTACTGTCTTCTACTAAGTATAGAGGAAAGAAGCTACGTTGTTGCTCTGTACAGGGTTTTTGTTAGCTACAGTGACTGTGCTGCTGGGTAGGAGCTGAAGGTTTCACTGCTGGCCTGTCAAAATAAGGCAGCGGGTCTGCAAGCATTGGTAAAGTCTGCGCAAGAAATGCCTGTAGGTGACAACACGCCGTGCTCACTAACACGTCTAAATCGTGATTGGCCCCGAAGTTTCAGTACGTAAGGGAAAAGTGTGTTCAAAAGCACACTGTACAGCGGAACCCCGTTCATACGTTTTTCACCGGACCGGGAGAAAAAACGTAACAGCCGGGAAAATGCAACAGTGACGAAAGCTCCAAAAGTGAATGAAAAAAGTGCAGTTTTAACTTTAGAGAATTTTTTTTCACAGAGTGCGCTTAGGACTTAAATGTCCAGAATGGTGGCTTGCCGTTTCTTTCGCCCGCTAGAAATCGCCACACGTTTCTCAATAGCCTGGAAGGCCGCATTGCTGTCAGCTTCGCTGTGAGGTGCGACGTACCTGCGGAGGAGGTCCAGAGCTGCGAAGGCTTCTCCAAAGCTAGGATTTGGCAACTCCCCGTCATCATGCGGCTCGTGCTCCTCGTCGTCATCGCAGTCCGCGGTTTCACTCGTGACGGAGTTCTCAACGATCTCGGCGATACTGTGACGTCACGACGGCAGCATACACGGCAACGTAGTCATCGTGTGTGACTCCCATGGCACTCAGCGGTGCCTCATTGCCTCAGCTCATTGCCTCAGCTAGGTCTTCTTCACAAGAGGCAGTTGGCAACTCTTCAGCTTCCGTGGCAGCTTACATCTCGCTGTCCTTGCGAAAGCCACACCGCACGAAGCAGAGCTGCGCAGTTGACACAGTCACTGCAGTCCACGCTGAAGCGACATAGTGCATAGCGTCAAGCACCGAAATGGTCGCAGGCTGCTGTCCGCGATCGATATGTGCGAGCCATTGCTTGACAATGCACTTTCTGTAAGAAGTTCTTTATGACGCCGGCATCCAACGGCTGCAAATGGCTTGTTGTATTTGGTGGTAAAAACACAAGCTTTACGTTCCGAAGAAACGGCGGGTCTCTCGGGTGGGCAGCACAATTGTCCAGAAATAGGATAGCACTCTCCTGCACTGGGCACCCATCTTGTTGTCAGTGTACCGAAGAAATTCTTCAAACAAAGAACCCGTCATCCATGCACGACTGTTGCTTCTATAGTGACATGGCAACAGGCGAGTGTTTTTCAAGCACCGTGGGTTTCGATATTTGCCAATTACCCATGGCTTGAGCTTGTCTGAGCCATCCATGTTGCAGCGAAGGAGCACGGGTAGTCGTTCTTTGCTACATTTGCCTCCGTGGCATGCTTCGCCCTTCAGGCTTAATGACTTAAATGGCGGCACCCGAAAGAAGAGGCCCGTTTCGTCGGCAGTGTAAATGTCACGAGGCTCATACCCCTTAATTATTCCAGATAGGGTGGCCTTCCTATCCACTGCTTCCATGTTGACACTCCCTGCTTCTCCGCTTACCGTCTTATAAGAAATGCCATGCCTCTTCTGGAAATGGTCGATTCAGCCATTGGACGCCGCAAAGTTGGTGATGCCCAGTTTGTCGGCTATGTCCATCGCCTTTTCGCGAAAAATGCTGCCGTCAAAGTTGACACCGGCAGCACGAGCTTGCTTGAACCAGGTAAGAAGAGCCTCGTCGAGGTTTCCATACTTAGCGCCACGAGCCTGCTTTGCTTTCGGGCCAAAGAGCGCGGCATTCCCCTCTATCTCGGCACGCTTCGAGACAACGCTGTTAAGCGTCGAGGGTGGGAGACCAAGGTCCTTGGCAATGTCGACTCTCTTCCGCGCTAGCTGCCTGTCGACTGCGTTTAATGCGTCCAGCTTCTCCTCAAGGGAAAGCGCCTTCCGCTTGCGCGACGCCATCTAAGCACAAGTTCGACGTTTACGAGGCTTAATGCACAATGATGATAGCACAATAGAAGAGGAGTCGACCCGTTTAACAACCATGCGACGACCGTAATCAGAGTGATGATAGAGCATTTTTCACGAATGGCCACCTAGTGGCAGCCTCTCGAACTGTCGTGCGGCTTCTTGCAGCCAGTTCCATAGCCAAGCACTGCCAAAACTCATCAAAAGTCAAAATGGCGGTTGGAGCGCGTTGCCTACTTTAGCCCAGGCGGGTTCAGGGTGCTAAGTTGCGACCTATCATGCGGGAACGTTTTCACAGCTACTACGTAACAGCGGGGTTCCTTATACATTGGATCCTATGGAAGCTATGCCGGGACCGGATGAAAACGACGTAGCAGCCGGGAAAACGCAGCAGCGAGGAACGTAACAGCGGTGTTCTACTGTAAATGCATTGGGTTGTGTTGTTCCGTGTGACCAAACAGGGTCGTGGGCACATCTTGCATGCTGCACTGATGGTGGGGTACGTGTGCTGTGCTGGGAGAGTGTGGCTACCTTAACTGCTGCATCAGGGCCTCTAGCTCTAGTCAGGGCCCAACACTGCAAGTTTTAAGAGGTACAGCCGCACAGCTGATTGCTGTCACTACTTGGAGGAGGATAGGAAGTTTTTAATGTAGGAATTCACTAAAAGGAGCCTGTGCACCAGATACTCACCATCTTCTGCTGCACTTCATGGCAGCACCTTTGCGTCCACCCTGTGGAGCTAGTAGTCAGTCTATCTAAACTCACCTGTGTCTATAGAAGCATATGTTGCAGGCACATACATCGTTTTTTTTTCTGCATAAATTGCTGCTTAGGGCAGGAAGGTTACCTTATTCGTGTTATTGCGATAGCATTAGAGCCGTCATCACACCAAAACCCCTCTGCCAGATATAAGGAAATTTGCTGATTGGTTGGGGGACAGTGATGACATCAGAAGTGTCACGTGACCATCGAGGACTAATTGCAATGAACTGCCAAATATGAAAATCCATCACCGCGGGAGAAGCTGGGAGGCTGCAACAGTATGAACATCGCTACTGGAGAGGGCCAGCGTAGCAGGGGACGTCAAGAGTCAGGCAGGCTGATGACTCAGTAAATAAAACACTTCATGACTGTGAATGGGTTTTGATCCCGCAGTGGTACAAACAGATCAGCGTCGCTGGCCACTGCTTCAAACCACTCGTTGCAGTCAAACATCCCGCTTGTTTAACTGCCAGTCTCGTACTGTGCTATTGTAAGTCATTGTTTTGATCAATTTCCATACGTGTGCAGTGGATCCAGAACATGCCCACAAATATTTTTTTTTCTTGCCCCTGCATGCTTAAACTCCCTGGGTTTCCTCTCCTTTGCATTGCTGCAGTTGCAGCGGAGACGCCAGGTGTGCTCACGGATGATGACACTTGCACCACCACCATCACACGGCCGGTGGCCCCCGGCATCTGGCAACGACGACGGCAGCGGTGGCGGCGGCAGCGGCGGCAGAGTGGCAACGGCACTCTACTGTCTCTGGGGGGGCTGGAAAAGAAAAAAGGAAAAAGAGAAACGCTCTCCAGCGGGCTGTGGCCCCGCCCCCTCCCTTCGCTTCTGCATTCTCTCCTCCTCTGGCGTGCTCGTGCGCGTGGCTTCTCCTCCTTTTCCTCCTCCCCCTCGAGACGACCACAGCGACAACTGGGGCACGCGCGCGTGCCGTATGTAGTGTTGTTGCATACCGGGCTCTCGAAAGCGGGGTTTCTCGGAAGAGGACGTTCTCGGCGGCTGAGATGACGGCGCACCATTCTTTCTTCCTGTGCCCCTGGCTGGCAGTCACGTTTTCACCTTGCCCTCCACACACACACGCAGACACACACACACACACATGTACACACATGCACGTACACACCTTTCCTTTCATTTCCTTGTCTTTGGCTTGTCAATGTGCCTTTGTTTTTATGGGTCGTTTTTGGCAGTGCTTCATAATTTTGAGTTCCCCCTTAAGCCCTATTATGCTTTAATATTTTTCTTTATTTTTATCTTGATTCATTTTTCTTCCTTTTCACCACTTGTACTCACAAGCTGTGCATGGCTTGCCGAAAATGTGGTCTTGCCTTATGGATGCATTCATTTTGATGGCATTTTGCTGATTCTTCAGATCGGATGCTCTTATTACCTTATTAGTTCCCGCTGGTTTCCGTTTACCTAAATCGGCTGTCGTCGCCTTTTTATTTTGCAGTTGGCACTTACCACCTGGCTTTCCTGCACAGACATGCCTTGAATGTTTGAATTGTGCTTCTCCTCCTGCAGTGCCCATTTTTTGGGTAGTTGCTGGAAAGCCTGCATCCTAAGTATTCATTTTTTTTTTTTCACGAAAGTTCTCAAAAGAAGGCAGAAGGAGAAAATTTAGTCTGAATTTTTCTCGCCTTAGGCCTGTAGCTATTTCTTTTTTTCTGAGCGAGTGCGTTGAATTCATTTGTTCCTTCCTTTACATCAATTTTTTCTTGTGCCACCAAGTCAGCAAAGCTAAGGCGAGGATTTCATTCTTATTAACATCTCAAATTCTTCTGTGCCCAAAACAAGTGTTTTTGAATGCCCACTTTTTTTTTTTTCATGTGATCATGTTTGTTTACCTCTCGACGTATTCACCCCCTCCCCCTTCCTTATTGAAATTTTTTTCCACCTTGCATCGTGCATCCATGTTGAATACTGTCACATGTGCTTACACTAGACTTCCCAAGGAGCCTGTAGGAGGCAGACAACGAGAATGAAGTGGGTTTTACCAGCCGAGCCTAGAACTGCAGGCACGGCATGAGCAGCGATAACGTTTTTAGTCAACGAGTCTCTCTTCAATCCATGTCCCCGGTTAGTGCCGCTAGCTTTCAGTGGCTCATTATTAGTGCTACTGGCACATGGCTTAATTGTGTTACAATTTTTTTTTTTTTGCGAGCTTTTGTTGCTTTGAAAGAAGCCCGCAAGGAGTCTTATTCATGCCGTAGCACGGGCACTGTGAGTCTAGAGTGCAGCGTCCTTGAGTAGCGGCAGCAAGGCGCAGGAAAGGGGCCGAATGAAGTCTTTTCGATGTTGTCATTCTGCTGTGTGCATGTGCTCTTTGTATCTGTTTTCTTGTTCTCACCTCGCATTTAAATAGTGGGGAGGAGTGCCCGTTTATCAGTGAATTGCATTGTAGCAGTGGTGGCGTCAAGGCGTGTTCTGTTGTGTTTTTTGAGCGCCTTAAAACGAAGCTATAGTACTGGTCCCTGCTCATGCATGGTGCAAAAACGAAGGCGTGAAGCTGACTCCGAAGTCGACTCCCAAGTCGTTGCTTTCCGAGGCAAGCGGAAACGGTTAGGTTGGTTGTTGCGTAATTTTGGCCCCTGTGCTTCATTTACTGCAAGGTTTTTTACACCCTGCATTTTTTTAATATGTTGCATAGCTTACGCCTACCTTCCCTCCCTCTTTATTTCTGGGAAAGGAAAATATAGTTTGCCATTTTTGTATATTGCCCCTTGTACGCATCTGAGGCTTTTTACCCAGTGTGATTTCTTTTGTAGTTGCCGGTGCCTTTTGGGTCATTACCATAATCGTGAGTGACGATTGTGACGTGCGTTGCCCAATAAAAGAGCCCCCGAGATGGTTTGGTGCAGTAAAAGAGGTGTTGGAAGGACATCTAGACGATTTGCTGGGTGGGGCATTTATGAGGGGCCTCAACTTGGTGGCAGTTCTGTAAATTTTATTCTTTGCCGCATTCTGTGGATTATTGTTGTCCAAACTTGAGAGTGCGTGCAGTGCAAGCCATCCCCACCTTGTTTGTCTTCTATTGTTCTCTTTGAGGCGCTTTGTTGGGCACAGCAGATGACTAACAATAGTTTTAGCATGGTGTGTATACCGCGTATTGAGACTGCTTACAGCTACAGTGTCAGTAGTCTGTGTGTACTATACTAAACTCCTTGTTTTGAACTCGTCTTTTTGGTTTGCCTTGTGTTGTAGGCGGGAAGAAGGGGTAACGGTTGCCTTAGGGCTGTGTGTGTGTGCCCCCGAGGTGGTTTGTCGCGCATTGCCGATTCAATTTTTCCATCACATGCTCGTACAATTGCCACTTTAGTTTTCTTTGCCTGTGTGGGAGGAGTTGACGTGAGAAGCCAGCGCAGGGGAGGGGGAGGGCTCAGAATTCTCAGCTGTTCTAGAGTCTTTTTTTGTTTTTTTATGCATGTACAGATTACGAGAAACCAGCAAGCGCGAGCAACGTGCTTACGCGCCAATGTGAAGAGTGTGTGCGAATGGTATGTCTGTGTGTGTGTGCGCGTGTGTGAGTAGCGATTTTGGCTCGTCGTGCCTGTTTGAGATGGCGCCAATGGACTTTGAGGAACCTTAACGGGCAGTAATATTAATTTAGTGAATGTTGTGGAACCAGTTTTTTTGAGAATAAAACTTGCAAGGAAAAGAGAGTTCTCGTGCTCGTCCTTTATTTTTGCTTGCCAGAAGGCCTAAAGAATTGGGATTGTGAAACATAATAAAGTACACATAAAACAAATTGAGTTCATGTGCGACAAGAAAAAAATGAAATTCAAGTGCATCTAATTCCTGCCCCTTTTTCCATCCAGTAGCTAATTGGGCCCTCAATTAAGGCTCGTGCTGTTGACTGCGTAGTTTTGTACAAAATGTCTACTGCACTCATGTTGCTCTTTCCTGTGTAAGTTTGCAGCAAAATAAACTAGCAACATTTCCAGCAGCACCAGGCTACAGTGGAAGACAACTCCAGCTTTTTTCTACCTCTGTTGAGTGGTTATTTCCGACAATGGCACAAGACAACGCTATCTGCAGTTTTGCCAATCAGCATGCACTTGATGGGTTTTGTGACAATAACTGTTGCATAACTGCCAAAACCTAGTAACGATTTCCTGGTTTTTGCTGTTAAGAACACTTCCGTTCGGCATTTTGAAAAACTTTTGTGCCGGTGAGTGATGTAGAGGAGGAGGACCTTCACTCGGGGCTGCTGTTTACTCTTCCTGTCCTCTCCAGTGCAACTGTCAAAGGGCATGCCATTTAGTGACTCTAGGCATGCCCTTAAGCAGGTGTGTGAGCTGCTTCACAGGTATGTTATCGAAACCGGAAGATTTTTGTGATGATTTTTGGTAGTCTTATTATTAATTTCTAATTTATTTATGGCAACCCTCGCCGCTTTGTTTCCTCGATTTCAATTCCGATTTCCCCCAAAATATCTCACAATTCGTTATTTTTCATAGATTTGGCGCCTATAGCAGGATACAACTTGAAAGACGGCAGTTAACACTGGGCCACGATCCGCGGATTACCGTATTACTCCGCTATGAAGTCTCAAAAGTAAATCAGCTTTTAATGTTTGACTTTATTAAACAAGCCAGGTATCAAAATTCTGCAGCGAACTTTTTTCTCGTGATAAGCATCTTGTTTAGGTGAAGAGAGAAGTTTTATCAACGGACTACTTTTTTGTCGTGGAAGAATTCTGTGCGCCGGCCCTAAATGTGGGCGGAGCTTCACTGCAGGTTTATCTAAATCCGCCTTGGTTTATCCGCCAGTCGAGAGTGGTGTTGTTGTTGTTAGCCTATCAAAAGATTGCACATACCCACACTGGGGGATCGGCCAAGAATCGGGTGGCTATTCACCTGAACGCAGTTTCTACGTTGTCTTCACCGATGGGCGCAGGCAAACTTTTGCGCTTGTACTTTTTTACTTCAAAATTTATCAATTTATTGATACATCTAATCGCTTCTTATTGTCCGGAGAGGGTAGGAAAATCGCCCAAGATAGTGATAACGTGCACGCGCTAATCCTCACTTCCGCCAGGCTTAGAAGAACGCTGTATGCCGTCCAGCAACCCGTGACCGGTCAGTATGGCGGCTTCCATGGCTGCTACTGCCGCGAACAGTGAAGATGACGACACTGTCGTTCAAGAGGTACTGTAATTATTCTAATTATCCTATCTGCGCCCTTCTTTACCGCAAGCAATGCTCGCACAATCTCTCCAACTGGCGAATTCTACGAACAGACGTGGTGCTGATTACGCCAGTGATGCATACTGTGACACATGGCAGTGGTGCTCTTGCGCGAGTTCGAGTGTTGGGATATCCATCTAAGGTTTTTCTGGCTTTGCGACAACTAAGATTGATGTTCGTGTTAGAAAGTAACCTGACGAGACTAGTTGTTTCGGTAAATAAAATTTCAGGCTCCAGCGTCATGGCGCGTAGGGTTCAGTAGGCAAGTAGAGGAACCACGCGTTCGCGACGCACGCAGGGGCTGTTAAAAACCGCACTCTTCGTTTTGTGATCAGTTTAACCTGACACCTTTAGCAACGTAATCGAAATTAAATGTCATGCTGTATCGAGATGTGTGTGCATGTTGCTTTTCGATAACAACGCTGAGAACGCGTTTGCACGTGTGTCTGCGAGATGAAATGGCCCTTCAGGTTAGCGCGCATTCGTGCTGTTATTAGACAAGCAAGTTTAAACGCTTGTATATCAATCAGCCGGGCTGTCCAGCGTTCAGTCGATATTACATTTTTTAAAAATAACTTTTCGGAAGATTGTATAGCCATGCTGTTTTTCGTACCAGGAGGGTTATTAACAGAAGCGATAATTGTTGCTGTCTTAAAAAAAAAATGTTTTAACCCTTACTGGATTAACTTCTGGCCAGTTATACAAAATTTTCTCTTCAATGCTACTATTGCGCTGTCCAGATAGCTGCTCATGCGACGTACTGCATTACGTTCTGTCCAGGAAAACGGTGTCAGCGCATCGCGTTTGTACCATTTCCATTCCAGGAGTTGTCCGGTTAGATAAAAAGGAATTCCGAATCACATCTGCGGTAATTGTGGACTGCGCAGCAGTCAGAGGAACACTTTTATGGTTAACACTGTCAACAGGACTTGTTGAGGAAAAACTCTGTCGGCTGAAGCATTCAAAAGTTTGGATCATTTTAGCTCGCAGGTTATACTCGAAGAAACTGACACTGCTTCCTTGATGGATCGCCTTGAAATGTAAACCGTGTTCTCAGTTGGATAAAAAGGAAGTGGAGCTTGGCGTAGCCTTTTAACGCAGTACAGACATTCAAACAACATAGACTCCTATTTAATTTCCGCAAGGACAAACGGAAAGCTGATTGCTGATGTGGTCTAGGCATGTTTACAGCACTAATTAGCTTAGGTGATTTCTCTACGCATGCATAGCTTTGCTGATGTCTGCATTGGTTCTCCGTAACTATGGTTCTCAACTGCTAAGTTTTGTGTAAAGGCGCACAACTAATCCTGTCAAGGCAAAATGCAGCACTATTTAGTGTAGTTGGTTGCTCCGCATCTGTGTGTAACATTGTTGATGCCTGCTGTGCTGTAGATGGGTCTTGAAACTAGTCTTGTGCTGCGTTGCATGGTTCTAGGTTTCAAACTTCTGGGGAAGTCACCGCAGTGACTGCTTTTTTCCAATCTGCATTGAATATGAGGCTTACTCAAGTGTAGCAGGCAGCATACACCCAGAGGTAGTTTGCATGAAAGCTTTTTCCCTTTCACGGTAAACTGTAATGCATGCATGTAAACCCGTACAGGCAAATTGAAATCAGAACGAGCGCCGTTTCTTGCGTTATCTGTCGGTGAGCAACAGGTGATTAGTTTTGGTTTTTGATTTTGCCGTGTCCACCATACGCATATGTTTATGAGGCCTAGCAGTGGAAAAGCTTCTGCACACAAACAGTATCTCAATGAAATAACGGATGACATTTTACTCAAAAGTCTTGATGGAGTGTGCTCATCAGTCGTATGGCAGGAACATGTCTACACCCCACATCCCTTGGCGAATGTTTTTGTCATACAAGTTTGCACCCGTGGTGTGCTTAACCGGTTTTGCCACCACACACATCCAGTCTAGCTGCATTGTTCTTTTTGCAGGTGGATGTGTACATATCGAAGGCTCTGGCCGAGAACCTGTACCTTCTCCAGTATCCACAGCGGTCAGTCGGTCGTTCGTACAATGAAGAACGGTGTGTTGCAGCGAGGGTCAAGCCAAAGCAGGAAAAGGTACCTGGCCAGCACTGCTTAGACACAAATTTTTAAAGATTTCCTTTGTGCACTGTCACATGGAGAAAACATAAAGGCAGAAATGAGGGAGAGAGAAAGATGTGTGGAAGAAATAATTAGTAGTTTCTGAGAACCAGGAGTGATGAGCTAATATTGTGATGCTATCCTGTAGCTGTTCCTTTCTATTCACATAAAAAGGCACTGCTTGAATGTTTAGCGCGGTTATATGAATGGATTTTGTTGCTTGATGTTTTCTCTTGTTTACATGCGGTGCCGTTATGTTAATAGTTGCTCTTATCTTTCTCACCGTTTAAAAGAGGTCGAGGCAATAAATTTTCCTAGTATATTTTTGCTTAAGAATGATGCGTATAACATGTGTAAACACAGATCACCATGCGGAAATCTCAGCACTCAATGTATAATTTGTAATTAAATTTTTTTTAGTGTGTATTTTCAGTTTTAGGCTACCGAACAATGGTTGCAGCATTACAAGTTAGTATGGGATCACATGAGTCACACAAAACATGCAATATAATTGTTGCCTTGTTATTTTTAATTCACGTCAACTCTTTTACTCTAAACTGCTCCAGAAGCCAGAATGGCATGACTGGACAAAGAGCTGTTGCAGTTTTCGTGTGCCTCAAGTGATCTGATATTCACTTGTGATGTCGGAACCATCGTTTGGCTACTGAAAACGAAATCGAAACTGTATGGGAGAGGAAATTCAATTGTAAATTATTTGCTGAGAATAGGTGAATTTAACATAGTATCCATGTTTGCCAATGTCTTATGCTTAATTCCAAAGCAGAAATACGCAAAGAAAAATTTGGTGTCTACCATTTCAAGGAATGCATGGCAATTTCAAAACAGGAAAAAGAAAAGATGACCTCTTAGAACATCAATAACACTTATGTTGGGCCTAGTTGGTGCATGGTGATACAGATGAACGATGTGCGCAAAACATTCGACGAACCACATACACGTCCTTGTGTTTCTCCCGTGTATGTGGTTCGTCGAATGTTTTGTGCACATTGTTCATCTGTATGACCTCTTAGGTTTGGCTTGCCATGGAGTGCAAAAGAAGTATGGCATAAAAATTAGATTGGTTCTGTGATTCCAATGTTATGCATTTTTTTTTAACTGCACTTCGATCAACTCGCATGTGACGTTGCATGGCTGTGTCAGTAACTTAACACCTTGTGTTTACACTGGCAATGTGCTCGTCATAGTTTTACTATTTTTATATTTATTTATATATTTCTGTTGCCCACCCTCTTACCCCGAACTGTGCTGAAAGTTGTCCATTTTGTTATCACGAAAGAATCGGTGCCAGGCGCTCTCATTTTCGTGACGCTGAAACAAGTGCCGAGATTTCTTTCAGAAGGCGTGAGGTGTCAGCCGGTCGCTGGTCACCAGAATGATCGGGTCAACCCGCCATCTTAACCATCGCTGTCTTTTTCCAGGTAGAGCTGGAGTTTGCCCTCAACACCTCAGACCCAAGCTATGACACCGCGCGGGGGGAGCAGTTTGCCGCCAATGCAGACTTTAGCAGTAGCAGATCGGGGGATCAGAAGCCGTTCTTTGAAAGGTAGTGACGCATCGCTTTCCATCGCTTTTTTTTTTACTGCTTCAGCTCTGTTTTATCGCTTTATAGCTGTTTTACAGGAGACGCTTATTTTATTGTAATGTCCTTATCCAGAATATGTACTGAGTAGTGTGCGGTTTAATTGAATACATGTTGCTTACAACAACGATGCCTATTTGATGTTTCAACCAGCCTGTTCTTGGGTTCTGAGTGCAGTGCCACCCTATTTATCCTAGTCAGGTATGTTAAAGTGCATGTGAAGTTGGGGTAACAAAAAAGCTTAAAGGGGCCCTGAAACGTCTTCCGAGGAGAGCACATTAACTCACTTAATCACTGCACTGTGTTGCCATGAAAACCGGAGCCAAATAATACTCTTCTACACGCAGCAGACGACCCACAATCGCGCGTCAAAGTTGGCGAGCCCTTCCCGGCGACTTTTTCATGGTCGCACCCTCCTTCGTCCCCCGCATCTGCGTAGACAAGGTTTGAGGTGGCCATTGGTTAGATTCTTTCGGACATCAGGAAGCTACACTGGCTGCGGCCAATAAGCCGCTTATCTCCGGCGGGTCGGGAAGCTCCGCTCCCTGAGGGGGGTCAACGAAGAAGCGCCTGCCTTCCAGCGTGCAAAAAGTGACGAGAGGAGAGGGAAAGGCGCGAAGACGCTGAAATTCAAATTTTAGCTGCAGATAACTCAGCTTCTACAAAGCGCATTTAAAAAATCCTTGCTGGGCACTATTCGTGAAGCGGCGTGCTTTAATATCCCAGACATGCCGTAACTTTATTAGAGCCCCCTTCACAGCCCCTTTAAAATTGAATTGAATATGTCGTGACGAGGTATGGAGTGGAAAGTTATGCGGGTAATGTCAAGAGACAGAGAGATAGCAGTTTGGATTAGAGAACGGAATCTTGGTGATAATATCTCAGTAGAGATAGAGGAGAGCACATGGATTTGGTCCGGACTTGTTATGGAGAGAGCAGGAAATAAAAGTAGACTGCAAAAGGAAGGGAAACCTAATCTGGAACAGCAGAGAGTAAGGTGTTCAGACAGACATTTTTGTGTATAGGGTGGCCTCGGCTGGGCTAATTTTACAGCCATGGAGGAGGTCTTTGTCCTGCAGAGGACGTGAGCGGGCGGATGATTGTGATGACAAAAAAAGGTTGGGTGTGTGGCGGCATTAATTATTAAGCTGTCATTGGATTCTTGACCCATTCGCTTCCACTGTTCCGGCTGTGAGGGCACAGAGCGACCCGAGTTGCTGGAAAGAATTGGCAACAACTCGCGCTGTAAAGGTTGCATGCGAGAAGTTATTTTATTCGGCTCTTAAGACAGTTGCAAATCTAGGGTGTGTAAAATATTTCTTGTGTGCGAAAAATCTTGGAAGCAGTCAGGTGTGTGAAGTGCAAATTGGCACTTGTCACACTCCCGACAGCTCTCGCTGCTTTTGCCTGGGCTTTGCGCATCAATTGTTCGCGAAATACTTGCTGCCATGCCATCATTTGGAGGTATTTAACGATGGAAATGGTGCCATTGACACGCCTCTGGACGCATTTAAGAGGAAGCTACAGCTGGTTTGCGGTGCTCTTGTATCGCGACAACACCACCATGTGAACGCTCTTTTCGACGAGATCAACTTCCCTGTTAGTCTACCGCATTCTTTTTCAGTCGCTTTTTTAAACAATAAGTGGCTGATGTAAAGGAGTCAAGCCAGGGTTCAAGCAGCATCTGAAGCGGCAGACTCGCTGTCCAAGGGTACTAATCCTCACTTTGCTGAACAACAGACGTTTCTTCCTTTCAGTATCATTTAAAAGTTTAGGGAAACAGTACATGAATTTCAGTGCCTCTGAAACGCCATGCTCGTGTTCAGAAGAAGCTGAAAGAAAATTTTTTTTCTACAACACATTTTTGGAACTAGGAGCAAGTTGTGTCATCTGGCATGAAAACTGCTATCCAGAATATAGCAGCAAAGCATATATACCGCTATCTGTTGGTGCATATCTAAAGCGAATGCCTTAAAGTGAGGATGGCGAATTGCTGTCTTTGGAAGTGAATCAGTTAATATCGGTGAGGGCTAGTTCTAGTTGGTCCAGCATGAAAGTTAAGGAACAAAAACTGTGCAGCCAAACAGAGACGAGGATTTGGTGCATACAATCTGCACTCATCTTGTGTGCATGCGCCTGAAATTTGTGTCTGTTTTGTGCAGTTTTTCCTTTCCAAGTTCTGGCTTTGCATTAATGGGTAGTTGACTTTTGTTGAAAAGCCCACCGTTCACCAAATAGCGTTCTTTGGCTTTTGGGATGCAACTAAGTTTAGGCATCTACTTTGTTAAAAAATTCAGTAGTGAGTTGTGCATACAGTTTCTACTCCCTGTTTCATCCTTGTTGGTTTCTGCGCTGTCGTCAAATTCGGACTGGCCTGGCCGACTGTTAGTGTTACAGTCACTTAATTCGAAATTGATTATTCTAGCCTTAGCTTTGGTCTGACAAACAGCAAGTGTGGTATTAAAAAGGCTTCCTCTAATTTGAACTCTGCATAACTTGAACACATTTTCAGTGTCCTATTTGAATTATCGAGAGGGCACTATAATTCATGCTGTCAGCTGTTTGTGAGAAAGAGATGCACAACATAGAAGGCAGCTGAAAGAAAAAGCTTAAGATAGTGTGCTAGTAAAAGAGTTATGTGATGGCATAAAAGGAGCTCATTGAGGCATATTGTGTTGACTGTTGTCACATCCTGTGGAAGAAAATAAATAAACAAATAAATAAAGATGCGTTCTGCTGGCCAGTGCTGTAGGCCACTCTATGCCATTGCTGCAGCTAAACATGCCACTTGTGAAACAGCCAGTCTCTTGTGCAGTGATCTGAATGTTGTCATCTTTATCATCTTCCCATATTCTCGCCTCCAACACTGCCAGAACGCCACCCCGGGCTCCTTGTGCTATTGCATACCAGGCTGGGCATTGTCTGGGTGCCCGCTGGGTTTTAAATGTTTTCTTTTTCAAAATATGCATTCTTCGATTGTTGTGATGCGAAACTGCGTTTTGGTTCGCGAGCGTTGATTCCTTCGTCACTTTTTTTTTTTTGCCTCGTGCGCGCTTGGGACAAAATAGCTCCAGGATGGACAAGCAGATTCTGACATCGTCGAAGTCGTCGAGCCCTGCGGAGAACTATGCCGTGGGAGTTTTGAGGCCAGGTTGGAACACTTTTTGCTTGTTTGTCTTTGTTTTTTCTTTATACCTCTCAGGTTTTTCGCCTTCTTATTCGGGGATGGTGAAGGTGGAAGCATGAACAAGGTTAAAACATGCCGGATCTCAACAGCACAAGGACAGGAATTTGAGAAAAAATGTTTTGCATTGTCATCTTGTGTCATTGCATTCTAGTCCTCGAGATCCGACGGTGACAATTTCTTCACCCGCAGAAGTCGCTCTAAGCGGTAATGGTGCTCGGCTACTGACCCCAAGATTGCACGATAGAATCCGGCTGCGGTGGCTGTATTTCAATGGAGGCTAAATGCAAAAACATGCACGTGCTGTGCCATGTCGGGGCACGTAATGAACTGTAAGTGGTGTACATCAATCCAGAGCCTTCCCACTGCAGCATTCTTCACAGCCGGGGTGCAGTTTTGGGGACACCTTTTCCTTCGCATTTGTATTTTTGTAATAATAAACTACTACTATTATTACTACATTAAAGGGACACTTAGAACAACTTCATGCACTTATTGCTCTCCATAAAAATTTATTCTTTGGTTCTCTCCGCATCTTTTGACGTTTGTCTGGGAGCGAGTATACCAGTTCATTGCTGGTAAAATTAGATTTAAAAATCTTCCTGTCCATTGACTCAAACTCGTAATGTCCTTATCATAAAGGATGCGATGCTGCCGTTTTGAAGTGAAGGGTGGTGTAGTGTGTAGTCTCTGAGATCTGCGCACAAAAATGGTCTCGATGCATGCATCTTGCATGCGAAATTGGCCAGTGACAGTGACACCTGTATTTCACGTTTAGGTCTTTTCTAGCTTATAGAAGCTCTAGTTTTGTTGCGAGTGGTCTCTTTGTGACTGTAAGGCGATATACTCTATATCAATACAGGCCAACTTTTGAATGCCCTTTGAATACCACATACCATACCCAGAGTTGATTTCTCGTGTGTCATGATGCTCCATTTGAGGGGAACTGCGTGGAACATTCTGTGTGCCGTCGGTGCATGTTGAAGATCCCCAGGTGGTTGAAATTATTCCGGAGCGCTCCACTGTGGCATCCTTCATAACCCGAGTTGCTTCGGGATGTTAACCTCTTGTACCATATCATATCATACCATTGAGTTGATGAACCGTGGCACTGCTTTAGTGCACAGGCCAATGTGGCTTGTTGCTGCATTGTACATGGCAACCTTTTGTTTATCCCAGTGATTTGAATGTACTCAGTTTTCTTGCACCCTATTTTCAAACTGCCTGAGTAAACTGAGTTGAGGTCATGATTGTAGCATCTCGTAACCGATAATTCCCTCCTTGACCTGCTTTCCCGAGAGAGTGTTGCCCTGGTTGGCCTAAGCCGTAAAGGACATTGAGACTGTGGTTTGGTGGGCGCTGCTGAAAAACGTGCTGCCCAGGGTGGTGGATTTTGTATTAAATTGCTACTGAATGACAGAAAATTATTGTGTAGAAAGTGTGCACTTAATTTTGTAAAGGTGCATCAGGGCTTGTGGAACAAAGTATGTACGGCATTCTACTCTCCCTGCCCCTCAAATTTCTAATTAAGCTCCTATGACCTTGTGATTAGACATTTGTCCTGTGCTGTCTGCTAGCACTTAATGGGATAAGTGCATGAGGCTGTACCTACAGCACTGATTAAGTTCATTTCATCTGAAAGCTGCGTGGTGTGTTCTTTTTAAAGGGACACTGAGGAGAACTCTATCAATTTTTTTTTGTTAGCAAAATCTGATAGTTCGGCATTTCATGGTTTTGTTACCGCTTGTCCGGGCGCGAACTATGCATTTGTTTCAAAGAAATTTGGATTCGAACTTGAAAAAGTTTTTCCCGCCCCTCTGATTCAAACTCGGGGAACTCTTATGACGCCATGGCAACTCTTATGACGTCACACAACGGAGTGACGTGAATCGTGACGTAAATGCAGACTCCGTGATTTCTGACGGCTAGCGGTGCGGTGTGCAACCTTCCTTTGCAATCCTTAGAGATTCGTCACGTCCATGAAGTAAGGAAAATTCCTCCAAGGTGGCGCCTCTTGTCCTAGGAAGTCATCACGCTTGTACTTGTGAGATTGGCCTGTGGCGGCAATACCTGTATTTTGGTTCTTGCTATTTTCTACATTACAAGAGCTTTGTTTTCAGTAAGAGTGGCATTTTTGTGATCAGGAGCTGGTATTCTATCGATACAAGGCAACTTCAATTTCTCCTCAGTGTCCCTTTAAGATAAAGAGCAGTTTTTCACCAGAACAGCTCTTTGCAGCCCGACGTGGTGGGCTGTCACTGTCTGCTGTGATCCTCCTTTTAACTGGGTTTTTTTCTCATGTGCAGGTGAGCTTCACTTGTCCCCTCTCAGTGCCATTGTGCAGATGACGCCAACATTCCCATACCTGGACCAGTCAGATGCGAAGGTCAAGGCAGCTGAAGCAGGTACTCTGAGCTTTCACAACATTGACTGTCAGTGGGGCGGAGGCATTGTGAGCTAATACAGAATGCAGGTATAGATAAACTAGAGTGGGTACAAAGTTTAGGTGTCCGATATGTCTCTTTAATAATTATTGCAGGAATTTTAGCGTTTCATTAAAAAAACAAACTCTGGGATGGCAGTCGCTAGAAAAACGCAGATATTCTTTGAGATTAAAATTTTTTCATAGTATTTATCATTGCAAGACTGGCATACACGTGACTTGTATATTCATGCGCCACACCGTTTTGCTACGTCGTGATCATCCATTAAAATTAAAGGAAATTACATATAGAACAGATATGCATAAAAGTATTCTTTTTTCCCCAAGGTCTATAAAAGATTGCAATAGGCTCCCTGAAGAGGTAGTGTCAATTATGTCAAATGATTTATTCTCATCATCTTTGTAAATTCCTTGTTCGTGGTCTATCGTGATCATCTGTCCCGATGCATCTTCTGTACATCACTTTCTTCTGTACACCCCCCCCCCCCCCCCCCCCCACTGTAATGCCATTGGTGGCGCTGTGGGTATCCGAATAAATAAATAAATAAATAAATAAATGGAGAAGGAAGAACAGATACATTGATTTTGAGGCAACACAGTTCTAACGCCACAAGGATCAAGTTGTGCAGGACGCCATAAAAGCCTTTTGTAGTATTAACAGAGAGGCAGATGTGTGTGAGCTGGGTTTTTTGATAACAGTGACAGCACGAATGTGGCGCTGTTGGGGTAGCATACAACAAGTCTTAGCAGAATGAGTGAACTCGTCCACTTTTTTGTACCTTGAATTTTCTTTCGTGTGTGTGTGTTTTACCTAATTTGGTGGGGTGACATGGACATTGCATGCCGCGTTTTTCTGTATAAGTGTCATGTTTTCCAAAAAACTAAAATGCAGATAAAATGCTAGCAGTGCAGCAAAACACCGCACATCGTAGCTTGTAGAACCGCCTCATAGGTTTTCCTCCTGGCTTGTGATCTGCGCAGCAACCGAACAAGAGGAAGAGGTCGACGAGCCGAAAGCAGTTACCATGCGGTTTGCCCAACAGGAGACTGACCGCTCCAAACGTGCCCGCGAGAAATCATTCCGTTTCATACAGCAAAAGCAGGAGAGTGAGCCCTGGATCGAAGCTTCATTTCACAACTTTGGGGTGAGTCATTATCATCATCGTCGTCACCATCACCACAGCCGTTGTCATCGGCGATCATGGTGTACCACCAATATGTGCAGAAGCTTGTTTGTGTCAGTTTTGGTCGCTGCTGAGGAGTTAGCATGTCCCACGAATGAATCAACCTTATGGTATCTGAAACCCTTTGCGACAAGCCATGTAGAATTATTGTGAGATGTATGTCTCTTCTATTAAATGGTAGCACTGGTATGGCTGTGGCTCCAAATGGCATGGCTGTGGTGAGCGTGTCTTTATATTTTTGGAAGCGCGAGCTCTTTAAAGTGCCTAGAGTATGCTGATTTATTTATATAACTTCTTGTAACAGCGATTGGTGAAAAGAAGTTTGGGGCCTTGAAAGCCGGGTCGAGTCATGATGTGGATATATGAAGACCTGAAATTGCATAATTAATACAGAAATTGTGTAATCTATTGCGTGGTTTGGTGTGAATTTTTTTTCTGCGTAGGAGTGTGCAGATATTTATGAAAATTTTGAATAGGAGTAGAGCATTACACATTGAATTTTTCTATTCTCATGTGTGTTTTTAAATTTCGAAGGGGCACGGATATTCAGAAGTGCGTTTGCAGACATTCCTTATTCACGGACAAAACTTTACCGACAGTGCTGTAGCAAAATGGCAGCTCTGCGTAAAATCCTGAATGCACAGAATGTTTACTTTATGTTATAAATTTTTTAAAGGGCACAATATTTTACTTGACCGTGTTTGATATCATTGCACACTTTTTGTTTAGGATAAGTTAGGATTCCCTATTCTTTTAGGTGTTATTAGGACGCCCCAAACTTGAATATGTTTTTTCTGCACAGCACCGGGACCTTTAGCTATTGGGAAAACACAGTCATCGTTTTCTTGGAAACAAGGACTGTGTTTCAAAACTATGATTTTAATGATTCGGACCGTGCCTTTAGTGTTCAGGCTTACTGGTTCATTCTTCAACAAAGCCAATGTCGGTTGCATATCCAAAGAGGGTTTGCACATATTCACATAGCCGCTACTTCAAACCAAGCGTAACTTGCTAAACCTCCACTTTTTGCCAGTAGTCTATAGCGCAGGCTCCCGAGCAAAGCATAGAACTTGATTGTTGTGCTCCTTATACCATGAGGTGGAGGGCTTCTGACTGTGATGCCTTGTGTAAAATTCTTTTCTGTTGCTAACGCATGCCCTCTGCTGGGTATGAAGGTGTTTGTGGCCTGCTAAGCAACTTCACTTAGTAAGTGAGCTTGCTTAGTTGTTTGTTCATTTTGGACTGTTCCGTCTTCTTGCAGTCTGAAAGGTCGGGCATTGAGCGGTCAATGCTGGTCTGCCCACAAATGGACCGGGACGAGTCGGAGCTGCCCAAGACGATACAGGACTACTTTAAGGACCTCGTCCTCGAAAAGCCAAGGTGTGCCAGCCTCTGCATGGTTCTTCTTGTCACGTAAAGATGGCGACTTGACGAAAAAGAAAAAGCAAACAAAGGAGTGAAATCTGCACCAGTTAACTGCATTATAAATGAAGTTTTCATTGCAGCAGAAAATAGTACTTGGGCGATGTTTATTGTTTTGATGCTCATTGGCTCGCCATGGTGGCTTAGTGGCTTTGGTGTTAATCTCAAGGTCGTGGGATTGGAACCTAGCCACTGTGGTCGCATTTCCATGGAGGTGATTGGTTTATGGTTTATGGGGGGTTCAACGTCTTAAAGCGACTCAGGCTATGAGGGACGCCTATTGAAGGGCTCCGGATATTTTGACCTCCCGGGATTCTTTTAACGTGCGATTTAACATACGAGTACGATGTACTGTCGTTCGATTCTATGGCAAATTTCATTTTAACCTGTGAGGTGCGCCAAATTTCGAAGTGCTGCAGCTCGTGTGAGTATTAAAGGACTTATAGCGGGTAATGGTAAGAGCAGCGCTGCAAAAAGCAATAAATATTTGTATTTTAGCCTTTCAGCAAAATAGTTTGAAAGAAATATTGAGGGCAGTGCAGTGGGCTCTGGAATGAAAAATGGTAGAGACGATGTTGAGAATGGTTGCTTGGCGGGCTAGTTGGTTCATATCTAACATGTGTTGCAGCGCGAACCACAAGAAGGGACGACGACAGACAGAGTGAAAAGAGCGCTGACTTCCAACTATTTATTTTCCTGATAGGTATTGCTCGTGCAGAGGACAGGTGTGTAAGCATGCCATCAGTTGTTCTAACCAAGAAAGAGCTGAAGTTTCTGGATCGATGGTGATTGTCCTAATCTCCTATGCCTTTCATGCTGATTGCTTTGCCTGCCCTTTCCTGCTGAAGGTTCAAATGTGTATAAATGCGTGGCCTATCAGGAAAATAAATAGTTGGAAGTCGGCGCTCTTTTCACTCTGTCTGTCGTCGTCCCTTCTTGTGGTTCGCGCTGCAACACATGTTAGACGATGTTGAGACTAGAAGAGAGCAGATTGGATCAGGAAACAAACGCTGGTTAATGACGTCCTATAGTCGAAATCAAGAAGAAGAAATGGGCTTGGGCAGGGCATGTAATGCAAAGGTAAGATGACCAATGGTCGTTAAGGGTAACCGAGTGGATTCCAAGAGAAGGCAAGCGTAGCAGGGGGCGGCAGAAAGTTAGGTGGGCGGATGAGATTAAGAAGTTTGCCGGGATACGGTGGCAAAGGACAGGGTTAATTGGAGAGACATGGGAGTGGCCTTTACCCTGCAGTGGGCGTGGTCAGGCTGATGATGATGAGCCATTTCACCAAACACCGAACGCATCAGGGTACAGACAGGTCTGCGGGAATCTGGACCCCATTGTATAAATCCACTGTGCTTGGCGTGTTTCTAAATATAGAACTGGAGGCCCCTTTTCTGATGTTGTTGTGCCTTCTTTCAGCACCGACAGCAAAGCACCCTTGAGAGTTACAAAGGAAATCTCGATGCATGCGCTGAGCAACCTTCCGCTTCAGGATCACATCAAAGCCATTCTCGTTAGTGGTACGGCTCATTTCTCTCTCTTGTCTGCTTCCTAGCTCCGGCTTCTGCCGAGTTTTTGTAGCAGGGCATTTTTTCCTAAAAAGGCTTTTACAAGTATGCTTATCTTTTTTGCACTAGTTATTAAATTGGCTTGCATGACTCTGTAAACATTGCACGAGAAAAATAAAATCTGCTAATTGTTAGCATATGCTTAAGCTATAGACAAGTGTTTCACCAAAGTCTGTTAGGGATATCTAAAAGTATATTTCTTGAGTCAAGATGTTTTCCGCACTGTGGTTTTGTGACTGGTGCTAGACGTCGGTAAACAGCCTGTGCAGGTTAATAGCAGGGTGGTTAACTACAGTCTAACAGCTAATTTTTTAACTGTTAGTTTGACATACTATTACCCTGTATGCAGCAACTGAGGCTAGCCTTAGTGGTGGGCTTTGTATTAACGACGGCTTCCCGGTTTTATTTTTGACCCTTGATTTTTCTCAAAATTCAGTAGCAATCACGGAAAACTAATCTCATCGAGTTGGTGCAGTGAAATCTTGTTAATGCTAACTTGCTTAATGTTTTTGAACTTCTGGTTTGCTTATAGAGTAGGTTTGGGCCTGTCAACACGTGTGCTAAAATGGGTTTTGTTTATCCGAAATAAACTCAGCATAAGGTAAGGGGAGACGCAGGTCTTAGAAATGAAATTTGTATGTGTACGTATTTCATCCTCCTGTTTTCAAAAATATAATTAGTTTCAGTATATCGCAATTAGTTCCCGTAATGTGGGAAAATATCTGAAGCCATTGGTTACACTTTCCCCCAGTATTTCTTAGTTTTGATTGAAATGTAGCTCTAGCCAAAGGCCTGCCATGCAGAGCTATTTTTTCATTATTTTGCTATTGAGGTACATCATCATATAAAACAGGTTCAATGATGTCAAAACACCATAATTACGAAATATAATTAGGTAACATTATTGTTCACAGAATTTGATGTGTTTGACTCAGCCATATAATACAGCATAGCTCCACAGTTTAGTTCTTTCTGAATTTATAGGTATAAGGTTAATTGAAATTGCACCATAAAAACCTAATGAAAACTTCCGTAAGGCTAGTATGTTGGCAAAAAACACTAAATTGAGAAAATTTCATTTGAAGTGTACGTGACAGCCGTTTGGAGGTCTTTGTAGATGCCTAAAAAATGGCAGCATGCGGACATTCGGAGAGGATTTCACAATAGTGAGTTGTACCAGGATGTAGGGAAGAGCGCCAGCCTTTGAGCAAGACTTACTAGCAGATGGTGGCCATCGGGTACGCATTTGCGGGAAATGACAGGCGCAAAGTTGTACTGCATTTTGCTTCAAAATCACCATTTTGGCACTTCGGAGGCATCAAATATGTCGGAACTTTGTTGAAAGGTACTTTAGAGTATATTGAACTCGAATATGGCATTTCTCAAAAGATAGAAATTTTCGCATTTTTTTTTTTACCATTTCAAGACCCGCGTCTCCCCTTAAATTTTTCACTTGCCTTTGAGTTGAATTATCGAGAGAGAACTGTATCTGAGCGCCAAGGTGCATTTGATGCAGCATAATTTTGTTTGCATTGTCGAGGGATGAGCTTAGTTCGCACGATTTTCTTTTTTTCCAGCCAAGGTTGTGGACTTTGCAAAGCTCATGTCGGTGTTACCTCCCAAGTCGGATCCCACATCTGTTGTCCGGTTCCTTCAGCAGGTGGCGGTGCTCATACAGGGCTGCTGGGTGGTTAAAAGGTAAGCTATTAAAAAAAAAAAGAAACCTGAATCTAGTGCAGTGTTGAAAACATGCTGCGAGCATCTTGGAAGGTGCTTCTTTACACCTCGTATTTGCTGTGCTAGAATCCATGTACATTGGGGAGCAGGTCATTAGCAGCTGACTAAAGTACAAAGTTTGTGTTACTTTTGTAACACGAAGTTGAAGACTATAGGTGTACAGTCGGATCCCAGCACAGCAAAATTTCGCTGAGTTTCGTTGCCTTGAAATCAGGCCAGAACATTGTCAGATTGGACTGAATAGTTCATGAAGAATGTTTCTTTTCCAAAAACCTGCCAGCTCTGTCCCCCACCTTTTCGAAATTAGCGCCGTGGTGCGATTTTCATGGTACTTCGGAAATCTCAGACAATGGATGTATTAAGCAGTAAATGCGCCCGCTGCATTTGCTATCAAAACGCACATTTTTCTTCCACACATGTTTTAGAACTGCCCCTGCTTTTGTTTTGCAAGAATCCTTGCTGAGACAACGCTGCCTCGAAGAATTTTGGCTTGGACCAGGGCGCGTGTCCTCTCATTACTGCACGTTAAATAGGGATCACATGCACCTAAGAGTCAATGCTTTGAATGACGTGCCGTAAATGCAGTTGCTCCGATTCTTCAAAGTTGTTGTACGACGCATGGTGCAAACGTACCTGCGACGTTTCTTTCTGTTGAGCCTTGCCTAGAACCACTCTTACACTGCTGTTTACTCAGCAATGTGCCTGTGCTAGGTCAGTGCTCGGGTTCACCAGAGAGGGAAAAACAAATTGTTATTTTAGTGCTCACCTGCAGCTTAGAAGCTAGACTACAATGTACTGTAACCGGCGTCAGGCTTCTTGCAGGGTGACAGTGAATCATCACACGCTTCTTGCGCTGGGTTGCTAGGCCTAATGGGCTCTGCAATGAAGCCAAGCCTCAGAAAAGGTGCTTTGGAACTAGCCACCGCTTATCATAAAACCTTAAATTTGCCAGCTGTTACTGTCGACACTGTAACTCTACACTGAAATAAATGCAGAACTGATTTCTGTTATGCCTTGTTTAGCAAAGCGAGCGAAAAAGCCGGTTCCGCAGGCACTGTCAGCTGCGCTGTCGAAACTGCAAACTGACATCAGCAGCCATTTTTGGTGAAACTTAACGAGATACGGCCACATATATGGATGCACAAAAACACAAAAATCAGCTTCCTGCTTGGAAACAATTTGTTGAAGTGGAGCCTCGCCCCGAAAATGGTTCGTTGGGGGGGGGGGGATAATTGCATAGCGTTATATGGTTTGCTGACGGGGAATCGGAAATATACTTCATTGTGGCGAAAATTTCTCTGAAGAGTCATTTGTTGTAGTGGGGTCTGACTATCGTGTTGCTTATGTTGTTCAACTGCTGTGGTTGCCAAGAAATGCCTTGCTTTTATGTGTTCGTATATACAACTCTGTAAGGGGCCACAGACCCTGCCAAGCCAAACTGCTTTCAGGTTTTTGTCTACGATGTGTGGATCTTTGTGGATGGTAAATTCATAAAAAAAAAAAAAAAACAATCACGTAATGACACTCAGATGACAGGAAACAGCACTTGCTCTTCTCCATCTAACTTAACTTCCAAGACAATTTTGCATAGGAACATTCTCAAAGCACAATCTCGATGGAAGAATGTTGAAAGAGTTTGACGCCACAAACATGGCTAAAATGACACGGCAGTGACAATGACATGGTGAAAAAAAAACGCCTGAAATTTTCAAAGAAGGTAATCGTTTGTCAGACATCTCTATCGACAGAGAGCTGGCCAGGGGACTAACTTATTGAAACTCGGTTGAAGCCTTTTCTTATTTTTTTTGTTCTCCTAACTGCTGCAGTGAAGTCCTCTATCCAAAGGACAGCTTCAGCCCCAGGACAGGAGTGCCAGCCGAGATTATGTGCCGAGCTCGTGACTTTCTGGTGAGTCTGCGCCGGTTGCTTTTAATTGTGTGTGGTAATTTTTGTCCTCTCGTCTGCCTTGATTCCTCATGCATGATGATAATGATGTCTGCATTCATACCCCTTCAACAAGGATCAGATTTGTACTGCTTCATGCGCACTAGCAAAGTGAGCAGGTGCACGTAGCTGGAAAGGTGATTACAAACTGAGGAGCGCTTAAGCAAGGCGTTTTAAATTTTAAACTCTCATCACTCCCTCGAAATTCCGCTTAAAAAAAAATTCTCACTTATCATCACCATCGTTCAGCTTTCTAATGCTCTCCAGTTACCCATCCCCTGTGCCAACTGTGGCCGCGATATCTTGGCCTACTTTCTTACCTCGTTTCTCTATCCAACTTTCAGTCACCTACAGCTACATTTCCTTTCTTCTCGAATGCACTCTGTTCTTCTAACAGACCACTGGTTATCTTCTCCTGCTTGTGCTGTCTCTTTATCGCTGCTTGCTTGTGGTCTTATCTTTTTCTGTTAGCAATACCAGGATCTCACGTAATCTCACATGTAGCTCACTTGTAATCTCACATGGTGCTGCGTAATGTTTTCGGTGATGCACATGGACTTTTAGGGCAAAGTCTCTACTCCTCGGGGTACAACTTCCGATTTCGACGTGGATGTAACAATGACTTTCAATGCCTTACAAGGTCAAACCGTACTTAACTGCATGGTGGTATAGCCCAAGCTATGGTAGTACTACCAACCACGTGATGATATGACTTTGACCATGGGTACCTGACCTTGACCGTTGACATTTTATTTGAGATAGTGGGCTCCACATCGACAGTGACCTTCAATGCCTCACAAGGTCAATCCGAATTTAACTGCGTGGTGGTATGGCCCAAGCTATGGTACTAGTATGACGGCGGGATCATATGACTATGACCATTGGATATCTGACCTTGACATTTGATTTGAGAGAGTGGAGACCATGCTCAACAGAGCTTTCGCTCGTATATCTAGGTTCAAGCCATGTTGAACCCCAGCATTTTTTGGGTGGTTGGTTGGTTGGCTCTTAACCCTAAAGCTGTTGCATCTGTGACCAACAGCTTCACCTGTATGCCGCCACCAAATCTCTTTGGTGCGCACAAGCTCTACCATGAAACAGGAATCTCTCACAGAGTGAAATTTTTTAACAAGGCAATGAATTCTGGTACTTGGTTCTCAGTTTATTTTGATCTGCAGCACTCTGTTTGCCAAGATAGCACCAGATCAGGAACAGGGCAAGGGCAAAGCGCAAACTATTTACTGCATTCCCAAGAACAGCAGGTGATTAGCAAAGTGGTCCCATTGTGTCTGTCTTAGAGCATGTTTACAGTGCAGGAGAGAAGAAAAGCCCAAAGGAACGAGCGGGTTTCCGGTGCAATGTTCACATAGCCATCTGCACTTCCCTCTTCTTTTCCAGCTGTTCCTGTACACACAGTCCAGGCACGTGACCCAAACCAAGTTTGCAGAGACTGTCAGGGTGAGTTTTAGTGCGAGAGCACTTTAACACAGTCCCAACCAAGAATCTTGTGTAAATCCTTGGAGCAACTCTGGTAACCTTGGGTTAGTTCGGAGGAGTGTTGTCGCACAAGCTTCAGCCAATGGGAGGATGACCTTGAGGGTGACCTTGGCCAAACTTGCATGGCAACGGCCCATGCAGAAATAAAATAAATATTGCCGCGATTGGGTTTCGAACCTGCGGCAGCGCGAACAGATCAGCTTCGCTGGCCACTGCACGAGAGCGCTATGCTATCGTCGCAGCATAGCAAAACGATGAGCCGACCAGACTAAACATGCTTGCGCACGTCTACTAGGTTTAACTACATTAAAGCCCCACCACATTTTTTTTTTTTATTCAGTAATGCAGGACTCTGGAATGCATTGATATAGCAAGTGCAGGTGGCAATTCGTCTCTGTGCATTTTGCTGACAGTGCTGGTGTGATTAAATACCATCTGGCCATGCTAATGAAAAGCTTCGGTGACAAGGTGTTCAGTTTTATTTACTGTCTTTTCATTTCTCTCAGCTTTCCCCAGAAGATGTCAAAGTGCTCCTGAAGGAGATTGCAAAGCCGACGCCAGGTGGCTGGGAGTTTTTGCTGCCTTTTGATCGGGACTTCATATCCAAGTGAGTCACATCTGTTCAGATAGTATATCTGAAGCTAAGGAATGAATGATTAGTATGTCTTGTGCCCTGTGCTGCAAAGTCAGACATGTGATGGGAATTCGTTTGAACTGGTATTCACAGTGACTCAGGGGCATGTTTTTGGGTCATTCTTGGAGGGGGCATGGGGGTACGCCGGGGGGAAGGCAGTAGTTGTATTTGCGCCATTCATTCCTTCACCTTCTTTCATCAAAAAAAAAAAAAGACGAAATGCAAAGACTATCCCCACCTTCAGTTGTGTGGTAAAGTTTGTGTACAAAACAACAGGAGTGCCGCGAAGCAAAAAGTATGCACCCTCAGTGGGGAAATTTGTGGAGCACAGCTCTGGTGGGAAAATATTTTCCACCCTACATTACGTACAGTCTCAGCTGGGTGGGAAACTGCACAGTGTTTGTTTATATTTCAGGCAGTGTGTGGGGCAGAGAAATAGTTTTGTCACTGCATCTTGTAATCTTTTGAACGTGGGCTTAGTAGCAGATTAGGCTGCTGTCACACTCTGCCAAAGAAAAGGAAACTCGTACCAGAGGAGAAGTGACTGTGTTGCTGTCCCATTTGTTCCAGGAGATGGCTGAACCAGACCGGTCCATCCAGCTTTGCTGGTATAACGTAATTAATCAACTTTCAGTTCCAGTTTTCTATTAATTAATTTATTTATATTCTTTGCATTTGGCCTAAGTGATGCCGTGCCCCACGTTCCATCTTTGCCATTGGCTCAATATCAGCGATGGCAGTAATGGGGCATCACTTGATCCAATTGCAGAGATTGGGAAAAGGGAAAAAAAAAGGAATCGAATCGAGTAGCAATTATTGTGTCATACTAGCCCTAGGCCTACTTTACTACGGCCATGTAAAAAACTGTTCTATTTTAAATATGGCGAAATAATTGCCCTACGGCTTCTGGGTTGGTGTAGTGTGTGAAAGTCAAATGTTCTATATACTGTAGCCTTTATATGTAAAGAGGCGGTTCAAGGTGCTGTTATGGTTCTTACGTGTGCTTTGTCCCAGTGCTGTTTTGTTCGTTACTTAACTGGGTCACTGTTGATCGGCATGCAGGTATCCCGATGTTGTGCAGAGGCAGCAGATGCTCTGGGATGCCAAGCAGCAGTTCCTGTCAAAGTCATTCCGTCTGGCGCGTCAGGAAGGCCAAGGAGGTACGACACTCAGCTTTGCCGCGCTCCCTGCGTTCGTGTGAAGCTTAAGTGCAGAAATCTCGCTCTCACTGTTAATGCGGCACATGCACATGGGCAAAGAAGTGTTGTGCCATAATAAAATTGAGAATTAGAGCGAGTCCTTTGGTCTTCGAGAAACAACGCAAAAAGACGCAAAGCTGCCCAACTCTTCAGACAAAGCTTAGATAAAACTCAGTCTTAAAAGTAATAAACAAATAAACACAATTAGCCACTCAGCCAAGCAAAAATTTGGGTAAAGTCAAGTACGTGACTAGAAACCCAGTTTTTTTCTACATTTTTTTGTTGACTACAAGGGCACTCAGTACCACCTGGCATGGAGATGCCAATTTGTCGATCGGAATTGAGTGGCAACGTGTCAGGGCATTACACATGGAACGTGCTTGATACTTATGCAGTAAAAGCTCGTTAATTCAAACTCGGTTAATTCGAATTTATGGTTAATATAAACTGATGCCCGGGTCCCGGCACAGCCCTGCGTATTTCAATGGGGGATAACGCCCGATAATTGGAACAAGTCTGCGTCCGCTACGGTTAATTCGAACTAGGAGCCCTTGGCTTACACCGCTCCTCGTAGATAGAAGTTGACCCATAGCGAGTAAAACATGCTCCAAATTTACCAGAGATGTAAAACAATGGAAAAAAAAAAAAAAGCCAATTGCATGAGGCTCTTGGATCCCGCGTTCCGGTGCATGCCGTAGCTAGTTTTCGCTGGAGGAGCACTCGCCTGCGCCACTGATGCAACAGCGCAAGCCGTTCCAGGTTTTTGTTGTGCCGCGGTCACGATCACTTGGTATAAAAAACATAGTATGGCGGTTCAGGTGATGACGAATTTTGTTAGTGCCGTGAGCGTGAGCTACGTGGACAGCAGCGTGGAAATGTTGGAGCCCTTGAGTGACGCCGATATAATTGAGGCTGCATGCTCCCAGCAGACGTCGTAGGGCTCACGTGCGGTGAGAACAGCCGGCAGTGATGAGTCTGACGGCGGCGACGAGACTATGCCACCGCCAAGCGCACATACCGTAAAAACCGGACTATAGGTCGGACCGGAATATAGGTCGACCCCCTAACTAACCAATTCTAAAAATGAAAAAGATCTTTTTCAAAGTCACATCCTTACTTTGAAACAAATGCGACTCGAGAGATTGCACAATGGTGACAGTGTTTAATTTCATTTAAATGCTGCTTGTATGTACACCCGGCAAATTTTTTAACAATATCGCGCACCAATCGGCCCGCGTGTTTGTTTCTGGCACAGGCAAGTACGGCGCCGTAAAGCAAAGCCCTCCTCTTCATGAATCGCCGCAACCAGGATGGCGAGCCTTTGAATTGCGCCCTCGTGAGTCTAGAGGCACGCGCGATCTCTGCCGCTTTCACGCGGATGCATTCGGCAGTCACAGGCAGCGATCTTGCTCGCAGCGCAACTTTTCCTTCCTATTCTCGATACACTACGGTCTGCCCACGAAATGATGTTTTCTTCTGGTTGCTGCAAGTTGTAATACGCAGCCTCTGCCTCCGCCAGTACTGAATGCTCTTTTCGGATACTCCAAATTCGCGCTGTGCCGCCAGGTTCCCGTGAGCTTCCTCGTACTCAATCGTGTTTTTCTTGAAGGCGACGGTAAATTGCCGTTAGCTTTCGCTTTGCATCTACTGAAACGCAAAATGGCGGCACTGCTGCTGATGGCGATGGTGATGGAGGCTGCTGACTTCAGCCACCCATTGTTGCAAGTCTTCCGTATTTTTTCCGCCAATGACCGGTATATAAGATGGGGGTCGACTTTTCACCATGGTTTTTTTTTAAAAAAAGTTCGACCTATATTCCGGTTTTTACGGTAAGTAGCGTTGGCGCTCGATGTTGCAGCACGCCACTTCTCTGTTAGTGAGAACTCTGGCGTTGTGCAGGAGCTTTGGGAAAGCTGTAGATGATGCTGATGGATTCTCTGCAGAAGAAACGCAAGCAAATGCACTTTGCCGATTACTTTTAATTTTGACAGCCCTTCCCCGTAAATAAACATGTTTTTGAGCATAAATAGCTTCACATATTCCAGCACTAAAGCTTGCTGCTCACGCGAATGCATTCCAGTACTTGTTTCTGGCGCATAACTGGCCGATCAATGTATTTCATTTGCCCTTAGGAGCGGATCAATTTAGTTCTCAGAATATGCACGCCACAACCACGTAGTAGTGCCTAGCTCGCGGTAACGATTCTAAATGTGACTGCTTTGGGTTCTACCCGCGCGGCGGGGCACTATAACCGCTCATTCTAGCGCCCATTCGATAATTCGAACTTCGCTTAATTCGAACAATTTTCCGGTCCTCTTTGAGTTCGAATTAATGAGCTTTTGCTGTATTGGGATGGGGCTTGACCAGGGTTGAAAGTGCCTGTGTGACATTGCTGTTATGTATATATCACGACACTCAATGCCAACTTTTTTTTTTTGGCAATAAAGCCAAAGCTGTGAGGGCAGAGCACCTGTAACTGTGTCATTCTGCCAATCGTTTGACCTCTGTTATGTTTAGTTTATCCGCGGTTACTTTGCACTGGGGCAGCGGGTGCCATCTTTGAGAGCTTCTCATAGCAGGCCGTGCCTAGAAAATTCATTGCGATCAAAGAAACTGTTTTTTGCTATGGTTCTCATAACTTTGGAAGCTCTCAGTTAGTGCACAAATCTGCCTAAATTATTTCCAGTATACATTATGTTAAGAGAACTATTAACTGCAACCAGGAAGAGGGGACATGTTCCGGCTCTGTAGCTTTCGCTCCATCGCCTAGAAAAGCTGTCGCGGATTATGTAGTCAAGTGCCGCGTAATACATTTAGGTCAACGGGACTGATGGGCGGGCATTGTCGGTTTGTGCAGATGTTGTGATGCAGTCACCGCCAGCCGGCACAAAAGGCAAGCAGCAGAAGAGGCGGGCGCGCTCGCGCAATGACTCCACTGCCAGCGAAGGCAGCGGCTCGGACAGCGGTCACATGACCAATGGGCAGGACGTGCCATCCAAGAACCCCGGTCCAGTGCTGTCAAAGTCCGCTGGGCCAGCCACAAAGGTATCACAAACTAGGCTTGTTTGAAAACGATAAATTTCATTTCATGCATGGCTTTTCACTTCATGGGACAACTGTGTATCCATTCTTATGCGTTCAGTGGCATGCAGTTCTGTATTTTTACTAGTAATGAGCGGTATCTAAATATGTTTTTAATGTTGTTATTTACTAATGTTATATTCAATCTAAATTCATGAATTGAGGATATTTATCTTTTTGCTGTTCTGTCATTTGCTTCTTGTTCAGAGATGAAGTTACTGCAGCAGGCTGTTTCATTACAAAATAGTAACTACAGAGACGGCTCGTTGTTAATTCGAACTTTAAGACACCCAAGAAATTTTCTAATCATGCGAAAGTTTGGATTGGCGAGCGGCAATAAAAAAACTGCCTAGAACCAGTTGCAACATGCTAGTGCTTTTAAATTTGGTGAAAACTTCATTGATGATCGTACGCTTTTGTAACAAAGCTGAGCGGCAATGCCAGGTTTTTGCAGTTTGGTCAGTCATTGCGCACAATGTTGTGAATGTCAACGCAAAACTGCTCCACGCTGTTAAAGGAGCATCGACGACAGATAGAAGTTTGCCTGTATCGATGGTTATTCCGATCACAGCGAGACCGCTCTCGTCGAAAACTGAGCTTTGACAAACTAGAGAAGACCAAAAAGCAAATACAGGTGTTGCCATCTCTGGCTGATTTCGTAAGTAACATGTGTGCTGGCAGCAATTTATTTTTTTTTTGTGGATTTCGGGGATCTACTCTACCATTGCCATGCACTTCAAAACAGTGGCAATTGATCATTTTCGGCAAGGGCACCATGAGTTTGAATTGACTGTCACGAAGATTTTTAAATCCAGTTTTCTCGGCTGTGCTACGGGACAAACGTCAACATAGCCGGAAAGAGGTAGAGAAACAATACTTGCTCAGGACAATATTTAATTGGATGAAATGGTCCTCGGTGGTTCTTTAAAGGCTTCCGCGGCCTCTTTCATGGTGCAAAACATGAGCAGTGGAGTCCCCTCACAAACGATGGTGCTGCATGTGAGGACGCCCCATTGCACAAATGGCAAACAGCGTTTGACAAGCACACTGGAGCAACTTGGGGGCCACATGGATGAAAGCAAACATGTCAGCTCCATGCCTAGACGCTTTCCGAAAGGAAACAAAAAGCAAGGGTCATCGTCCGACACGGTGCACAGCTGCGCTTCTGGCCGGCCTTTGTGCAATCGATAGTCGGCTTGAGATGGCATGAAGCTCAGAAAAGGGAAACTGAAACTATACGGCTGGACTAATTTCTGGCGCCTGCCCTGCGATTGTCGTCACGTCTGCCGTTGCACGCGTGTCAGAGGGGTTCGGGGCAGTGCTGCACCATGTGATTCAGGGTTGAGAAAGGCTGTTTGGATGATTGCTGGCCATGCTGGTCATATATCATTGCGGCTCCCCATTGGGAGTCCGTCTGAATCAACAAGTCCAAACTCACCAGTGTCTGAATTAACCAGCGCTGGACTCCATAGACTTGCATGGGTGTTGGCCAGAATTGCGCTCGCAGTCCAAATTATCCGGATATCCGAATTATTCTATCTTGTTTACTTAGAGCATGCAGTGTTGGGCATTTTGGCACTCCTGCATGTCAGAAATTTTTGCGTGACTCTTTTCCCACAGGTGACTAAGACATCTAGGTCATCCGCAGCAGCTAATGCAAGGTTAGCTCAATGACAAATGGCCAGCTACTCATCATGAATTCATTTGGAGCCGCCACTGTTCGCACAAGTGAAAGGTTAGTGCTTGCGACAAACTGTCTTTGTTCCTTGGTAGCTGTCTGTTCGAGTGGTTCTTGTGTCCAGCTCTCTTTTTTGTCTGTTTTATGGGATAGAACAGGATGTTCATTCTCTCTATTATAGTGATGGTAAACAACCAAACCATATTCGATACTTATTGCAGGGAATAAAATGGGCAATTTTGATAAAAAATTTTTTTTAGTTTTTTTCCGTAAACCTCGTGTCATCACCTGTCTCATGACGAATACTTATAGTGAAATGTGTAGTACAAACTTAGAAAACAATGTTTTCTTTTATGTGTGCTGGTCGGAAATTCTGATTGGATCACACTTCTGACGGTGCGGTGCGTTGCGGCTTCCACGGGTTTCCGACGATGAAGCACCAGCACCTGCATGCTGCATATCTCTGACGAAAAGCAAAAGCACACAAGTTGATGAATGCGGCAGACACGGGAATAAACTTTTGAGGCTGATTTTCTAAGCTGCCGCTTTTTGTGCAGTTGCTACCACTCACCCCTTCTTCATTTTTGAACGAATCACAGTAGAGCGATTCTGTTGCGCATGAATCCTGAGGCATTGAGGAGTGCAGTAAAGCTGTCGATTTTTTTATACAACACTTGTTATAGTTTTTTAAAGGTATCTTTGTAAGAAAGGTTTCATGGACCTAATATGCATGCTGTAGATTAACTTTTATTTGCCTGAGTACTGAGGATTTAAAAAAAGAATTAATTGCTTTATTACACAAAACAGGGCTTTGCGAACATGCTGACATAAGAAACTTGTGCACTTTGTGCTTAATTATTTAACGCCACAAGGGTTACTTTAGGAGGGTGTTAACTGTAATAACTCAGCAACTATAAGAGCTAGCTTGAAATTAAACGCAGTTATGTATACTGTACAGCATAAAAAGTTACGCCTGTACCAAATATGGTTACATTTCTTTCATAAATAACGAAAAAGATTTTAATTGCCACATCCCCCCTTAAAAAGTGCGCAGTTGTGAAGTTAAAGGCATGCATGAACGTTGAAATTAAAGCAAGGTACAGGCAGTAAGGGGAAAGCACTCCATACACTCGCATGCACTTGCGTGTGTTACCTGTGGTATGAGTATGTCAGACGTAATAATGATGCTAATCCTTTATTTTGACAATTTAATACAACTTTGTGAGATAAGGTGCGGTTACTGAAAGTAACGCTAGTTATCTCCTCCTGTCACTGGAATAATCCTCACCACAGCACAAAGGTTGGTGGCCTCGTCGGCATTTGATGCATCTTTCGTTTTTTTCTGTTTGGACTGAACTTCACAGACTGGATGGCTAGATCACTTTGTGTCAATGCCAGACTCACACATTCAGTTATGGGATTATGTGACAAGTAAAGTAACTATACAGCGAAGGTCAGTAGTTTCAATGCGGCTACTGGCAGTGGCACCTTTCATTCTTAATTGTTGTAATGGCTTTCCTTTAACTACTGTTGTTTTCTTTTTTATCTTTACAGGGTAACCCACATCATCTGTCTCATCAACAACAACAAGCATCTTTTCTAATTTATTGTGCGTTTCATTCTGGGAACGTGAATATCTTCTGTTATATAGAAGAGTGTTCTCTGGGAACTGCATGGCCCTAATTATTCAGGGCCAAGCAATAAAGAGTGTTTATTACTGCATCTTGCCTTTTGTGGTTGCGTCAGTCAAGTGGTGCTGTTCAAAAGATAAGATCAGAGCAACCACCTTGTTTTTTCCAAGGTGCCCTAGTTCTGAGATGAAATTCCCTGTTAACTAAGTCAACTGAGAATTTTCAGCGTGGACGAAAATTAAACAAGCTTTTGTGTGGTTGCTGGTAAAAAAAACGCATGCAGTACATTTGAATAATCGTGATACGAATCTCACAGAATCGTGAAAAATCATCTGAAATTTGTGCTAAAAGTGAACAAAATCCGCACGCGCGAGTGTGTTCGGGCACTTGAAATTCTGCACATTGTTCACAATGCACATCGGCCAGGGAATCATTGTAATTCATGTCGTACTGAAATTTGTATCAATTGCGATTGTGCATTGTCGGAATTATAAAATTTTGAGACATACACCCACTCTTGTCTGCTGTTCGTTGTTTGTTCTATGCTAACTTTGAGAGCTTCAGGAAACAGGCTTCCTATATTGCACATTCATACCGCTACTACCCGATAAACTTAAGCAATGTGAAACAACATGCACGGCAGCCCAACTCACCTGAAGTACACCCAAGGTTCTACCGCGGTCTCTGCTTCCATTAGCCCCCTTTTTTTTTTTCCAAGCTTTTCACTCTTCGGTCATCAGCGCTATGGTGCCTTGACGTCTAAAGACCACCATTCAGGATAGGAGAATAATAGTATGTAACTCGCACACAAATGCTGTTGTGATATCATTGGAGAAGGCATTTTGACGAAGTTGGATTGCAGTTGACATTTTTCACACGGTGGTTCCGCGCACCACTGGTAGAAAACAAACCACAAAATTCTTCTGCGCATGCGCAGTTGGCTCCTTGCAGAACTCTATCGTTCCTGCGGCGTTCATGTGAGTTTTCTGTTTAGCAGACGAATTTTCGCGCATTCCCGAGAATGCGTCATATCTCGTGAAAAAGGCGAATCCTGCTGCCAAACAGCCAATTCCTATAAGCTAAGCTTTGTCTTCATGCTACAGGTCCGCGTAATCTTTCAGCCCAAAAGTGGCGTCTCGTGACAGTGCGCAACAATGATTCACTTTACCCAGGAGTTGTGGTTCGCACCTTAGCTCGCTTGTGTGTCTTACGTCGTGGGTGATGTGCAGTCCTGACCGCGAACGAGATTTTAACTGAAGAGAGGGAAAAGGGGTGGGGGGGGGGGGGGGAGTAAATTTACCTTTTGTACATCTCGTCATCGTAGCGACAGTCGTTCATCTCGGCGGTTAACGGAAGTCGTAATTTTGAATTTGCCGCCATTATACCACTAAGGTTCGAACGACCACCTCCAGATGGCACCACGGTGCAGGACGCGTTTGTAGTTTCTAGCGCGTCAACCTTTGGCGGATGCTGTAGAGAAAGGCAGATTCGAACCTATGTGAGCCATCAACTCATCCGCGCAAAGCGCTCCCAGTGTGCTGCGTATTTCTTAAAAGTTCGCAAACACTTGAACTCATAAAATCGAAACAAACTTGCCGCCTCTGAATCGGAACGCATATTCAAAACCGAAACAAACGCACCCAGCGCGAAGTACGGTGCGTGAAAACTTTTCCTCGCTGCCATTGGCGGAAGTTTCGTGACGTCACTGCTTTGTGTTGTTGAGAGGAGGTGTGATGGAGGGGGAGAGAAGAGGAGGACACCAACTTTGAGCACACGCGAACACCCTCTCTCGGGCCCCCCCCCCCCCCCCCAACACCGGAGCAAGTCAACCACCTGTACGTGTTGGACGTTGATTGTTGAGTTTACGCAGGGACCGGCTGCAGAATCTAGCAACGGCGCTCTCTCGCTCGGGCAGAGTTCTCGGCCGCCGCTCCCCCAGCTCGCATTCTTTTATTCTCCTTACTTTTTTCCTCCCAAAAGTGAACGAAACGCTGTTCGCACGCATTGTGTAGTCGTTCGTTCGTCCGTCGCTCGGGCGCATCCGGCGTTTTGTTTCACCGCTTAGTGCTGCCCGCCGTTGAGTTCACCGTCGTTGCTGTCATCGTCGTGCGACCCATGTTTGTTGTGTGTCGTGTGCGGCGGGTTGCCGCAGCCCCGCGTTTGTTGTGGTGAAATCGCGGCGTGGAGGCGACCCGTAGTGGCAACCGTGAAAGAAGGGCCATGGATCGCGACAAGTTCCATCGCGCTGCTCGCGACGGATACCTGGATCTGCTCCGGGAGGCGACGCGCAAGGACTGCAATGCGCCCGACGAAGACGGCATGACGCCCACTATTTGGACGGCGTACTACGGCCACCTCGACGCTCTTCGTCTCCTCGTGGGCCGAGGGTCAGTAACACTATATGCTTGTACTATATAATCTTTTCTTTCAAATACCGATCGAGTTTGCGAATATGTTTTGATGATGCTGCCGCTCGCCGCTCACGACAGTTTGCGAGTAGCTGCGAGCAGACGATCAGGTTCGTTCCCGGCTCATTTTCGTCTGCGGCATATTCTGTGCCCTGACGCGGTCGCCAGGATACAGAAAAAAAACGGAGCTTCATGGCAAAACGCACGAGTCCAACACTCTTCGTCTCTTCGCGGACAGAGGGTCATAAACACGATTTGCGTCATGCACGGCTTTCTTTCAAGCGCCGTTCTAGTGATAGAATGCACGTCGTTCTGAATTCCGAAGCCGCCGACAATGCGTGGGGCAATGAGCAGACGATTCTAGGGTGTTTTTCGTCTGCAACAAATTTACCGTCCTGTCGCGGACGCCAAATCTTTCGGAAACCAATATGACAGCTATTTCGCTGCAACATGCTCGTGCTTGTCAAACAACTGCAGTTGGTTGCAGTTTGCCAGTTGTGGAGGATAATATGACAGCGCTATTGATACAATAACTATGAACAGAATTTATTTGGTAGTACCAATCAGAAGGTTACAAAAATAATGTGCGTAAAGAGGCCCCATTACCTTCGGAAACATTGAAGCAATGCCACTCGAAGACCGGCGGACCATCTCCGGATGCTTGAGTGTGAGCGCCCAAGAAAATGAATGCAGTAGACTGAGAAGTAGGACATTCCTCCACCGAAGTCGTGTTGTGATTCGCGACGCGCCGTTTAAAACTGCTTGTCCTACATGAACGTTTTAAACCCCTTAGCAGACAACGTGTCGAGAGAACGGTCGCAACAATGCTTTCAACTGTTCTGATATATAATGTCTTTCAGCATGGAGGTGTCTTGTCAACTCCCGCGAATTTTCTCGCCCCCGGGAATCGCTTTCTGAGCGCTGCCAGCGGATGTTTTAAGTACCATGTAACCTAACAAATAATTTCGGCACAGGTTATAAAACGACAACACAAGGATGCACATTGCGACATAATACGGTCTGTGACTTCTGTTTAATGGCTGGAACGCGGGAGCTGTTTAGACCAGCGTGCCCGGAAAGCCTTTCCATTTCGGTGATTTACCAATTATCCTAACAAACAACACTACAATGGGAGAAGCGTATCAAGAAGCGCAAACGCAGAAAATTCAAAATCAGAAGTCGTCGTGTGACTGACTTGGTATAATAAATAAAATCGCATTCAGTGACTTTAAAACCAGTCAGAATGAGCTGGTACATTGGTGTCAAACGACATTAGATTCTCATCTCACGAGGCATTATAACAACTGTGAAGGAAGGCTAGGCCGAGACGGCCGTGTCTGGCGTTTATTCTAATGGCGAACCCGAGACGCGTGCCACAGGTGAAGGAATATGATCCATGGAAGGCTCACACAACTAATAAAAACCGCCCCTTTTGATGTCCTATAGTTACATTGTTATAACGGTAGTATATTGTCAAGCTTTCTGTTTAAAGTTAATCTTGATTTCGAGGCGTCAGACCGGGCAAGAAAGATGACGGGACAATGGGCCTCTTTGAGTGGCGCAGCATCCCGTCGTCTTTGTGTTGCGTCCCGTTATGGCGGCTCGCAACAAATACGTTATCCCACTTTTGAAGACCGTACTCTAATCTCGTTATAATAAGCAAGTAATTACTCATTAGTCGCCAAGGGCTCCTGGCCACATCACGCGACCAGCGGTGAAGCAGGGAAAGAAGAAAAGCGCAATGGAGACCCCAATCGACCTACGAAAGAGCACCTTTGAATGAATTTTGACGAAAATAAAGTTTTTACCACATCCAACACTCATTAGCATACGCTAAAAAGCAGCCATACGACTGCTTACTACAAATCTACTTCTTCTTGGGGATTCCCCTATACATTAGACTGAAATCTCGTTAATTCGAACTTCCGGTTTATCAGAACTGACGCTTCGGCCCCGCCAAAATCACATGTATTAAGGGGAGTTTGATCGGGATCCCCTTACTGCGAACTCCGCTTATTTCGAACAAAATTCGATCCTCTTCGAGCTCGAATTTTCTCTGCATATATCGATAATCGGGACTTCGAGATGAGACTTCGCAAGCTTGGAATATAAAGGGTGTTTCAGGGAAGCCTTTAAGTAATTCTCAAAAATAGGTTTTTTTAGGTAAAAATATGGCTTTTTCAGCGTAGTTTGCCAGTGTTGGCGGGCACCAGAGAACAGGTGAGTCGTCTTAAGTAGTAAGCTGGTTAACTAATATTTTATAATTAACTTTATAACTGTTAGAGTTAGGCGCCTAATTGCAATTAGAGATTTTTAGCCGGTCGTTAGTGATAGCCATATCAGTTTCTAGAATTTCGAAAACGTGATTACCCTTGGCGCTGTGGCTCGACGAAATGTGGCTTTTATTGACTAGCTACGTGCACTGGAAAGATTGCTTTACCTGCATGCTTTTCGAAAGCACGTGTATCTTGGCACGATGTAGCCAAATTTAGCCGAGCCACAGTGCCGAGGATAATCTCTTTTTCTAAATTCTAAAAACTGATTTGGCGCTTACGAACGACTTGCTACAAATCTCTAATTGCAACCAGCTGCCTAGCTGTGATAGTTAAAAAAGTTAATTATCAGAAAATGGTCAACCAGCCTACTAAAGAAAATTCACCAGCTTTCCAGTGTCCGCCACCACTGGCAATACTATGCCGCAAAAGCCACATTTTTACGTCAGGGCCCGCGTCGCGGCGCCATTTAGTCATGGTGTCGTTCATCAGGCGTCTAAATAAAGTTGTTTTTCTCCCTCTCTTTTAAAGTCTTCCCTAAAACACCTTGTATATATGTAGATACTTTTAAGCTTGAGTGAAAACCTGTCGTAAGCACATAGTTTACGAGTGACGCAGTAGAAAGAGATCTTTGTTTTTCCTCTTGAGTCATTGTAACACTAGCTGATGTCACTGATGGCCGCGACTTTGCAGTGGGGCTCTGCGTCGGCGTCACGCACGAGGGTAGGCTCATGGATGCATGCCCGTGTATATGTGCGTGTCTTCAGAGCGGGCTTTCCGTGGTTGCCGCAGGCGCGTTCGTTGTAAGCGAGAACATCGCAAGGCGCCCCCTGACCAACGCATTTAACCGGTTTAGCGACTCGCCGAGTACACGACCCCCTGCCGGCGGCTTCCGAAAGAACAACGAAATCTGTGACCCTCGAGCGCGCATGCTGGGGTGGTCGTCACGCCGCTGTTCCTCGCCAGCCGCACAAAGCCGATGCGTTGCGAACGCAGTGAACAGTGCCTGCGAAACCGCGTCGTTTTACCAGAACGATCACACGATGGTAAACCTGCGTTTCTCTCACGGTGGCCTTAGTTGCTTATGAGCCACTAAACATAACTAGCATGGTACCATGTCATGTTTTCAAGGAAAATAGGCAGCGAATGATATCAGAATGCAGCCTACATGCATGAAGAAAACTAAACCGAATGGCATACTTAGGATGATTCCTCTATTAATGTAAGCAGTCGCGACACACCAACAATTAACCCGACAATTTCGGACGAAAGCATTTTTAAACGGGAAAAAAGTTTGAGCGCAATTTTTACTTCATATATCGTAAGCTCTGACTATAACAACCACAATATCCGCAGATCTCCCTATATATTTTTGCTATTAATGTTTTCTCTATCGTCAAAAGCATTTCCCAATTGGTTTTCTATGGCAGTGGTGGTAAACCTACCTTTAACCCACGGCGGTCTTAGTTGCTTATGAGCCACTAAACCAAACATAACTAACATGGTACCATGTTATGTTTTCAAGGAAAATAGGCAGCGAATGATATCGGAACGTAGCCTGCATGCATGAAGAAAACTAAACCGAATGGCATATATAGGATGGTTCCTCTATTAGTGTAAGCAGTCGCGTCACACCAACAACCAAACAATTCTGGACAAAAGCATTTTTTAAACGGGAAAAAAGTTTATGAGCGCAATTTTTTTTCATATATTGTAAGCTCTGGCTCTGACTATAACAACCACAATATCCGCAGATCTCCCCATTTTTTTGCTATTAATGTTTTCTCTATCGTCAAAAGCGTTTCGCAATTGGTTTTCTATGGCAGTTATGGTGAACATACTTTTAATTCACGGCGGCCTTAGTTGCTTATCAGCCACTAAACCAAACATAACTAACATGGTACTATGTTATGTTTTCAAGGAAAATAGACAGTGAATGGTATCAGAACGCAGCCTACATGAATGAAGAAAACTAAACCGAATGGCATATATAGGATGGTTCCTCTATTAGTGCAAGTAGTCGCGTCACACCAACAACCCAACAATTCTGGATAAAAGCATTTTTAAACGGGAAAAAGTTTATGGGCGCAATTTATTTTCATATATTGTAAGCTCTGACTATAACAACCACAATATCCGCAAATCTCCCCATTTTTTGCTATTAATGTTTTCTCTATCGTCAAAAGCGTTTCACAATTGGTTTTCTATGGCAGTCTTAACTGCTCGATGGGAGGGACGGAAACACTATAAAAGAAAGATTTTGCTACAAATCGGAAGAATGGACCATTGTCTTCAAAAGTTCTGTACCAGTATATCTTGCAGTTTTTCAATTTTCAAAATTTTTGTCCTGAATGTCGGACATGACGTGTGTTTAACTCACGGCGACCTTCGTTGCTTATAATAACAAAAATAAAAATTGGCAGTGGCTTAGCTCGGCTATGCCAGGATATACGTAGCGAAAGCTAAGACATATCTTGGTTAGCCTTGGTTAATCTTCATTGCAAGTCCAGGTTAGTCTGGTTGTCTGGCTAGTTGTTGTCACGCGGTTGTTCACGTGACCAGTCACGTGGTTGGTCACGTGGTGCGGTGCGACCACTGTGGGAATGCGATTTCGTGGCCAGTGTAGCTTTCGCTACAGTAATAATAATTCTTTATCTGTGTCACATGAAAATAGCCACTAAACAAAACATAACTAACATGGTGCCTCTATAAACTGCAGAATCCTTCAAAGAAAACAAGTACTAGCTGATATTAGAACGCACCGTATACATGCATGAAGTAAACTAAACCGAATGGCATATATAGGATGCTTCCTCTATTAGTGCAAGCATACCGCCTGCATCGACTATAACGGTCTCGTCACTTCGAGATTGGTGTTCCCGCGAAATATAAACTCGATTCCTTCTTTATAGGCATTAACGTCGAAAGCACTTCATCTGGGTGCAGTATTTCTAGCAACACCGCTATAATAACTCAGTCTCGAGCTGAAGGCGCCCAGACTGCGTAGTCTTCAGACGCGTTATTAGGCGGCGCTAAAAAGGCCCGCCGACTTCCTCATATTTGTAATCAGCGCGCGGTGAAGCTTTTTTGGTGCCATGACAACGGCCGTTCGTATAGCTTTTATAGCTGATGAGTCAGCAATCCGGGCCCCACCTGCCTGCGTGGCGTACGTGCTACGATCGGCTTGTGGAAACGGTATAGGTTGCTTCCGCTGTGTACACTTATATATAGGAAAAAGTACCACTAAAAAGCACAATGGCGAATCGTTACGGATGACCGCGCCCTATCTCGTGTGCGCTTCCTCTGACTGCACGTACTCTATACCTATATACGGTTCCGCGTCTGGGCGTCCGCATGCACAGAGGGATATGTACACGTACTAGTAGGCTAGTAGTGCGAAAGGGAATGCCTTATATGAGCATACAGCCAACCCTATTTCGCAAGAGGCTTTTAGCATAGCAGAGAGAGTACTAGCGTAGAAGCGTATATCGGTTTACTGCGCGTGGAGTGGCCCCGCCCCTGTATAACTGCGCGTCCGTAGCCGGCGTCTGGTAAACCGATGTGCCTACGCTATTAGTTCTCCGCTATGCTAAAAGCCTCCATTAGTGCGAATAAACGGGGCGAAAGAGAGACGGACGATTGGCACCGTTTCGTCCCGTTTATTTGCTCTGATAGTTAGCATTTAACCAGCGCTGTTGATTGATTACGTCTCGTATACATGAATGTCACTCATAGTGTTTGTTTTTTTTATTCACTCCAGAGTAGATCTAGTTTGGGCAAATCTTTCCCACAATACTTCATTTATTGTTCCCTTAAAGTTCCGAGGGCATTATATGTAAGCGGAGAGCAAAAGCAAGGTTTACGTGATGGGAACAAAGACGCATCCCCGGGTTCGAACCCGACCGCGGCGGCTGCGTTTTTATGGAGGAAAAACTCCAAGGCGCCCGTGTGCTGTGCGATGTCAGTGCACTTTAAAGATCCCCAGGTGGTCGAAATTATTCCGGAGCCCTCCACTACGGCACCTTCTTTCACTCCCTCCCTTGTCCCTTCCCTTACGGCGAGGTTCAGGTGTCCAACGATATATGAGACAGATACTGCGCCATTTCCTTTCCCCCAAAACCAATTATTATTATTATTATTATTATTACTATTAAGACGCATCAGAAGAGAGAAAAAAGGTAATGTAAAGAAAATAAAATATATACAGTAGTTGAACAAGTGTTACATGCAGTAAACAGAGCTAAGCAAAGTGCACGTGTAGTATTTTTTTTTTCCTGTTGTTAGGAATCACTACAAGATAAATGTACGAACACAAAATGCAAGATGTACAGGAACAAGTAGAGTATGAAATGTATGGCATTACAAAAATAGATAACCAGCAGTTCGAATGGTTAAGACGCATATGCATAAAGGAAGGCTTCGTGTCATGAAAGATGGTCGTTTAGCTTCTCATGGGATGATTTACGGGCAGCACACGATCCAACGGTCAGGGCTTTCCACATAGCTATTGGACCTGGGAAAAATCTATAGTTTAGTGCTGACGTGCGTCCGTGGTTGTGTGCAGTGCTATAAATGATCGTGGTTTAGACGACCAGACGTCCTGTGGGGCATTCAGGTTTGCCTGTCTCATATGTGTAGGTAATAGAGAGAGAGAATCAATTTTTATTGTTTGTTTTATTGTGCCACCAAACTTTTTTCTTCATTGGAGACAATAGCGTTTATTATCGCCTCACCACCCGCATAGCGAACGACCTGAAAAGTGCCTGCAAAGTGCTCTTCGCGACTTTTGTTATGCCACCTGACCGCACGGTCATGCCATCCTGACGAAGCCATGCCACCCCGACAGTACGGATAGCATTTCACACATTACAGGTTAGTTGTTCCACATACGCAGAAAAAAAAATACTCGTCATGAAATTGTAATTGCAACACTAGCAGTACCTTTAACGCTCTTTCTAACCATGAGACAGAATACCCTCATTTGGCGCTTTTTAACTTTCTCAACACGTGATTCATAGCAAGTCTGTTAGGTTTTCATTGCCATCGCAGCAGCTTGAACTGTGGAGTCCTCTAGCGAGTTAAACACGCCAGAGATGGAATCAAACTCGCAGTTTATGCGAGAACTCGAACGGGTGTAATTCCCATCATATTCACGGGCGTAGGGTGCGGTTCGGGTGTAAAAGCACGAGTCCCCTTGCAGGACGGTCATTATGGGGAGTCTTTTCGGTAATGACACAGTGCACTGAAGGTGTAAATGCACATTCGCTCCCCGGCCCCGGAACAAACCCGGCACTAATCGCACCCTTTACGGACGCACCGTACATTCGCACATAAGCCGTTCACGGTGGGTATATAGTCACTGCGGTTTTGCAGGCGGTGAAACTTGCTGCTGTTACGTCCTGACATATATGCACACTCTCTGCCTGTTCTTCCTCCTCACCCTCGCCGCAGCAGCTGCATTGTGTGTTAATCGCTCTCGATTTCGCGCGCGCGCTCCGGATACGCCGGACGCCGGAATTAATGCTCGTGCCAGGCGCATACGTAACGTGCACGTCCATACGGTACGTGCACGCGCAACCTCCGTACCCTTTCGTATGCCTCCCATCCGGTATGATGTCGTCGATATGCACGGGTTACTACTCACCATGCGTAAGCGATGCCCGCGTGTGTCGCGAGGGCGCGTTGCGACTGACGACCGGTTCGCCTGCCTGCACAATACGCGAAGCGATGCGCGTGCCCAATCGGGCCGGAAAGAACACTGTTATTCGAGGAAGCGTGTGTGTGTGTGTCGGCGCTCGGTGCGTTCCTCCTTTTTGCGGTCTTTCTCCGGCGGCATACTTTCGCTTCGCTGGCTGCCTGCTTTCCTTTTTGTTGTTTTGTTCATTTTTCATTAACACTTCTTTTTGGGCGAGTTGGTGCATACTTGATTTGAAGAAAATAGCGCCAGAGCATGCAAACCACGAAAAGACAAGGACGAGACACAAAGCGCTAACTCACAACTAATTTTATTGAAACGAGGCAGCGCCTTTATATGGCGACGTTTCACTGAAAAAAAGAAGAAGTAGGAGGGCAGGAAAGGTAAAGAAATCTAAGCGACCATCACAGCGAGCACACATGAGCAAGCGGTAACCAAAACTAAAACAAAAAAGTTAACAAAGATTATTTAAGGGCGGCATCTAAAAATTCGAACTTGGACGAAAAAAGTGAAACAGATGGGGTGCTGACACACCTATTGCCAAGTTTCCTTATGTAAAAAGCCTCCAGACATTCACGTGCCTTCGTATCTGTGCTTTTGCCAAGAATCTTAGTCTGACTCAATCGTGCCTCGCATCCGTCGCAACCCATAATATGCGCTACCAAATGTGCATATTTATCCTTTAAATCTGATAAATTCCGGGCATGTTCCCCCAAGCGCTCGTTGATGCAGCGCCCAGTCTGGCCAACATAGGTCTTCCCACACGTTAAGAGGATAGCATAGACCACTCCTGTGGAACACATGATGAATGGAGATTCGTGCCTTATCTGGCAACCCCGCTTTCTTGGGCTGCAAATACGGGGGCACAGCTTTTTCAGCTTGTTGGGGGCGGAAAAAACGACACTCACCCCATGCCTGTTGGCCACTTTCTTCAAGTTGTGAGCAGTTTTGTGCAAGTAAGGCACCACTAACGGCTTCTGTGACCTGCAACGAACCTCTCCGGAGTTTCTTCGTGTTCCTTGCTTAAGTTTTTTTAGAAGGGTCTCGCAGACAGCAGTCAACAATGAGCAGGGGAACCCAGCCGCCGAAAGCCGGCTCACCTGATTCTGGAAGCTAGCCTGCAACTGATGCGGGCACGACTTTTTCAAAGAAGACTCCAAGCAATGCGACGCTATTGCTCTTTTCACCGTCTTGGAGTGCATAGAATCATAAGGCAAAAGATCTTTCTTCGCGCGCGGGTAATAGCCCCAGCAAACATGTCTCTCAAGAAAGGTTAGTTTTAGATCTAAAAATTGTAAGACGTTAGTGTCAGGAAGTTCATGGGTGAACGTGAGCCCAAGTCCATGTTTATTAAAAGCATTTAAAACTTCACCTACTGTAGAGGGGTAGGTGAAGGAAGTCTGCTTTTTTAAAAGCACTAAAAAATCGTCCACGTACCTAAAAACCTTGAAAACCACCCCCCCATTAAAAACTCGGTCTAAAGACTGGTCAACTTTCGCTAAGAAAATATCGCAAAGGATGGGGGCCACACAGGAACCTATGCACACACCCTTGCGCTGCAAAAAAGGCAGGTTGTCAAAACTTATAAAAGTTGAACTAAGATAAAACTGCAATAATGCGATAAAGTTGTCAGCCGACAAACCTGAAGAATTTGGAAGGAAATGTCACCGTTTGCTTCTATGCATTCCTTTACTGCCGCCAAGAGCTGGTCTTGAGGAATCGAATAAAACAAATCTTGTACATCTATGGAAAAACCAAAACCAATATCCTCGGTACTGTGTAAGTATTCAACTACAGCTGTCGAGTTTTTTGTGAAGAAGGGATCGTCCATCCGTAGTAACTTAAGTTGCTTTTGCAAGAAAGTACTGACGTTCTTTTGCCAAGAACCTTCTTCACTCACGATAGTCCGGAAAGGTACGTCGGTTTTGTGAGTTTTGGCAGTAAAGAAAGCATTTAAGCTATTACCTCGGCAGTTTTTTATATCTTTAGCGAGAGAATCTAAATTTAAATCCTTGCAGAAGTTGCTGAATTTTGTTTTAACTCTGACAGCACTTTTCTTTCACCTGTACAAAGTTCTTATTGATTGCCGCGTACGCCTTCTGATCGTATCAGATCCTCTGGCAGAACAACAAAACCAGTCTCCTTGTCAGCTTGAACCAGCTTAAGGCGGTTCTGCCCAAAGAAGGTCACTACACCGTTTAACATTCTGTCACCCTGTGCTCTAGCGCAGTCAGAAGCACTGTTTTTTAAGCAGTCCACACCCTCTACGAGGCACCGGTCCTGGTGTTCAGCGACGCCTACTTTAAGGGCCATCTTCCTGTTCGCAGCGATCAGCTCGTGCGCCGAAATACAAGGCTCCAAACTGTATTTTGGCCCTTTCTGAAGAAGCCGCTGGACCTTGTTGGGCAAAAAGACATCCCCCAGGACTGTTACGTTACTCTTCTTTTCCGGTGTCGACTTCTTCCCCAGGCACAAAAGTAGCTGGTTCACCATGCCTCTCCAATGGACTTTTGTGAGTTGAGCTGCTGTTCTCCTCAAAGCAGAAAGCTTCCTCGCGGCCAGCCACTCGGGGTGAACAAGGTAGCACTTCATGCGAAGCCAGTCTTGGTACAGACGAACTTGTCGCCAAAGTTCTGAGCGCATTAACTTGCAAATTCTTTTCACATGTCCCCACGAAGGTTTGACAGGGCCGAAGAGAGCACTTACTTCTTGGGGCACGAGTCCCTTGCGGATGCAGAAGACCCGACGCGGTGGCTCAGTGGTGAGGGCGCTCGGCTACTGATCCGGAGTTACACGGTTCGAACCCGACGTCGCCGGCTGCGTTTTTATGGAGGAAAAACGCTAAGGCGCCCGTGTGCTGTGCGATGTCAGTGCACGTTAAAGATCCCCAGGGGGCCGAAATTATTCCGGAGCCCTCCACTATGGCACCTATTTCTTCCTTTGCTCTTTCACTCCCTCCTTTATCCCTTCCCTTATGGCGCGGTAAGGTGTCCAACGATATACGAGACAGATACTGCGCCATTTCCTTTCCCCAAAAACCAATTATTATTATTATTATTATTATTATTATTATTATTAATTTATTATTATTATTATTATTATTATTATTATTATTATTATTATTATTATTATTATTATTATTATTATTATTATTATTATTATTATTATTATTCATTTTCAGTGGTATCGTAGCTTCAGAAGAGTATAGGGGACGCTGAGGGCAAATAGAAGCTGGTCTCTATCGATAGGGTGCCGCGTTCTAATCGTAAAGACCATTCTCATCGAAAGGGGAGCTGAATTATCGGCTAGAAAGAAAAAAATAAATAAAATACAGGTGTAGCCCTCATCAGCCGCCGATTTCGCAAATGAAATGAGGGGGGGGGGGGCGAATACCAGAGGCTCTACGCCGCTATTCACTTCAAAACGGTGACCACGGTGACCTTTTCGGTGCAGACGTCACGCGTGTGAGCCGAGTGTCGGGAAAATATCTAAACGCAGTTATCGCGATGATAAATGCGTCTTTGTTAGTGGACAAACGTCAACATGGCCGGAAATAACTTGGAATAAATTTGTACTGGGAACAACGGTCAGATGGAGTTGCCATCAGTGCCACTTCAATGGGCGTCGTAGAAGTCGTAAAAGGAAATTCCGCGCTCTCGTGGCGGTCATTGAAGCGTCATCCGAGTGGTGAGCCTGGAACAAGTGAGCGTTCGAGAGGATGCTATCGATGACGATGCTTGTTGTTTTATATGGCACATCGGGTGTTTGTAGAACTACGTGCCAGTTAAGTCGGGCGGTGGAGAGAATGTGCTTGCATCTGTGTAGTCATGTCACACGGGTGGGTGGGCGTGATTAGTGCGGAATTTGAAACGGCTGTTCTAGCGGTGACTGAGTGACTGATCCCTTTCGTCCTTACCATAACCATCATCTTCAGCCTAGCTGCGTCCACTGCGGGACAAAGGTATCGCCCATATCTCTACAATTAACCCCGTCCTGTGTCCTTCGTTGAGCCTACATTTGTGGTCTCTCGTGCTTAAACAAATGGCGTGAACGGTGAAAACTGGTCGCGTTTTTCTTTCCTTCTTTCTTGCTTTCTTTCTCTGTAATTTCTTTCTTTCTCTCTTTCCTTCCTTCCTTCCTTCCTTTTTACTTCTTTCCGCGATCAACTGCGCACCAATGACAACGCTCGGGCTGGGTGCGGCTACCGTTGACACTTCATTGCCTGTTTTTTTTTTTTTCAATCCTACACATATCTGTACTTCTTTACTTTAGTTGGTACTCTCATTACTTCTCTGTTTTTGTTTGTTTCTGCCTTTCTTTTTTTCACTGAGACTGCCTAGTGTGAGCCCTCGACTAGTCACTCTTGGCGTGCACCCCGATTGTGTAACTTTCGGTGGTACTGCTTGTGTGCGCCTTGATGCGTGTCGTTGCTTGATTCAGGGCGTGCATGTATATATATACATCTATGCACGCGGAGGGACACCTGGCACGGACGGACGCGTGTCAGACAGCGGCAGCCTTCGGCAGCCACGGCAGCGCTCACGGCGTGCAGCTCGTGTGTCTATCTCGCAGTCCTGCTGGCGGTTGCGTTTTTTCTTCCCTTCTGCTTTCATTTTTCTCCTTTTTATCGTTCTTTGTGACTCCTTCTGTTTGTTTACCTGCATTGCAACACCTGGGCTCGCAGACTGGCTTCTTTCTTTTTTTTCCCCCCTCCGCTGTCGCGGCTGCCGTGACCAACTTTTTCTACTCGACCCCCCCCCCCCCCCCCCCCCCCCCCCCCCCCCCCCCCGCGTCTACTTTGTGCCGGAAGCCACTGTACTGTTGGTTACCCGGCATATGCATTCGAAAAGTGCACAGCGGTCAATGTGCTTATGAATGTACAGGGTTATACAGAGTTATGCAGAACATTATATTTAGAATATTCCGAAGTAGGATATAATTCCGTAGTATAGGTTATTTAGAATAAGATTATGTAGAATGGGGTCAGCCCCGCCGCGGTGGCTCAGTGGTTAGGGCGCTCGACTACTGATCCGGAGTTCCCGGGTTCGAACCCGACCGCGGCGGCTGCGTTTTTATGGAGGAAAAACGCTAAGGCGCCCGTGTGCTGTGCGATGTCAGTGCACGTTAAAGATCCCCAAGTGGTCGAAATTATTCCGGAGCCCTCCACTACGGGACCTCATTCTTCCTCTCTTCTTTCACTCCCTCCTTTATCCCTTCCCTTACGGCGCGGTTCATGTGTCCAACGATATATGAGACAGATACTGCGCCATTTCCTTTCCCCAAAAAACAAACCAATTATTATTATTAGAATGGGGTCACTCAGAATGCAGTGTTGTGCAGTTGTTATGTAGAACGTGCTACGCAGGACAGTGTTATGTTGAATACATTCGTGGCGGCTCGCGACGCGTGGCGTAGTTCGATCAGCTGAAGCAGCTTCAGTTCGGAAAAGTACAATGCACCATCATTTTCATCGCGCGCTGAGTGTCGCGCCGCAGGTAGGAATAAATGTCTGTCGTAAAGTATTTTGTCTGGTGTTCAGTCGTCGCACCTTATTAGGTTATCGTGTACCGAATGACGGAAGAAATCAGCATCAAGGTTTCATTTTGATCCCATTCCATTTTTCCACTCGTCGCTCATTGTGACTGGCTCACAGAACGCCACGCGCTGTGTTCCCTCTCCGTCATTGGCTGAAAACAATCGACAGTGAAAAAAGGCCGGGGGGGGGTGGGCATCGCATTAGCCAATCACAAGGAACGAAAAAGAAAAAAATAGTATAGTATGAAAATGGAATAGTTGAAACTCGTTATAACTAAGTTGAAGGAGCCCGGCGATTATTTCGTTATAACCGTAGCTTCGTTATAGCCATTGTTGGCCCAGCTTCCAAGGGGAATCGTGTTTCCTTCGTTATATCCATTATTTCGTTATAACGAGGTTCGACTGTAGTTCAAGCGCTTTAGCACATCGGAGACTTGTTAGCATAAACGTATACAAGATTAACGTATGCCAGCTGCGCACGCGCAGTGGCAGGATGTGGAGCGCCCACATGCTGCTGCGCCCTCATAAAAGTTGTCTTTAGATAGTCTGTAGATTATTATAGACTGTATTGCCTTCGGATACATTTTTATTTTTGTGTAATCATTGTCTGTAGACCGTCTATAGACAAAAGTTACTAAAAGTGTATGGCCATACATTTTATAGATTGTCTATAGACTGTATATAGGATTTGTATTGCCTATAAACTATTCTATAAGATTTCTCTATAGACAGTCTATGGACAGTCTATAGACTGTCTTAATAAATTTTCTTAAGGGCGCGCGTGCGCTGCTGGCGTACGTTAATCCGGTACACGTCTACGCTACCCTACTGAAAAATGTATATAGGTTTGAACCGGTCAGCAAATACGATTATGGCACATTTGGTTTGGCTTCATAGTATGGACGTCCCAAAGCGCCTCAGTCTATCAGAGACGCCGTAGTGGAGGGCTCCGGATAATTTCGACCACCTGGGGTTCTTAACGGGCACTAACAATGCACAGTACACGGAATTCTCACATTTTTCCTCCATCGAAGTACTACCGTAGTGGGCGGGTTCGAACCCACGACTTGCATGCACTGTTTGATGTAAGTGCACGGTAATTAACCACGGGTAATGGTAGTTATACGGAGCCCTCCACTAAGGAGTCACTCAAAGGCTGAATCGCTTTGGAAGCTTCATCCTATAACGTTAAACGAAATTTGCCATAATCCTGTTTGTCTCCTATTCAAACCTGTACATCTCCGATGTGCTAGAACACTATTATACCAGCCCAGTGTGCCGTCCGCCGCAGACGTTGCCTCCTAGTACGCGCTCAAGCTATAATGCATTGGAGAGACGAAACAATAATAATTGGTTTTTTGGGGAAAGGAAATGGCGCAGTATCTGTCTCATATATCGTTGGACACCTGAACCGCGCCGTAAGGGAAGGGATAAAGGAGGGAGTGAAAGAAGAAAGGCGCCGTAGTGGAGGGCTCCGGAATAATTTCGACCACCTGGGGATCTTTAACGTGCACTGACATCGCACAGAACACGGGCGCCTTAGCGTTTTTCCTCCATAAAAACGCAGCCGCCGCGGTCGGGTTCGAAACAATCAAAACATCAAACCGTGCATGTAGAAAGCTCTGACGCACGCCGAGAGAGCGGTGCCGTGGCTATGTGTATTCAGCATATCCCCCTTTGGTGACTTCAATTTGCCGTTCTGCCGTCTGTGCCAGCAGTGTCTGCATGCAGCTTTGTCTGGCTTTATTATTTGTTACCCGTTTTTTTTTTCGACTTTAGTTCTCTCAGACATCCCGGTTGTGCGTGCGGATTGAGCTGCTGCAGCTGGTCACGCGGGTACTGGGTATACGAGGGAGGCGTGTGTGTTTTGTGTGCAGGTGTGTGCGGGCTGTAGGCACAGTGGCTGGAATAGGAATAGTATTCCAGCCGCTGTACTGTAGGTGCGCCGTAATAAGCTCCATTGGCGGTTGTCAAGGCAACGGCCGCTCGCGTCATACTTGAGGCAATTCCGATTTCAAGGAACTCTGGTTATGCCGTTGATTCAGTGCGGCTTTGACTGGGGGTTAATGCAATGGGGCCATAATTGATCACGCTATAAATCACTTGCTTGTAATTGTGCGTGTAATTGCGCGTAATTGATCTGTCGTATGGACAATGTCTGCTTAGATTCAAAGGGTACTAGATACATATTTAGATTGGTGTGCCTAGATAGATTGCCTCATTCTGACGACAAAGGCCCTGTCGAGATCGTGTCTCGTGAGATCACGGGATCGAAGTAGGCCTAGAACCTCGGCAAAAGGGAGAGGGGAGCATTGTTATCGCTATCACTTCTTGGCCTTCGGAGAGGATGAGAGCTCTGGGAGGTTTTGTTTACCTTTTGTGTGTTTTAATGTTGCCGCGAGTTCGTCAAGGAGCCTCAGACTCCCAAATACGTTCTCCGCTTGAGATTTTTCTCTGTGTCTGATGTGTGTGGCCTGGTTAACATTGAGTGGAGGTGTTAATTTCTGCGAGACAACGACCAAATGCAAGACACAGTTGGAAGAACGAGGCTGGGCTCTATTTTGCTTTCAATTTTCGTATCTTTATAATGTAAACACACGTCGCATTTCTGTGCTGGGGTGAGGACAATTCTCAATTGAATTCAGTCTATGCATTACCCTCTCTACCATAGCGCACAGGACAGGGCATAACGCGCGGATATTTAATGCGTTTGAAATTTTAGAAAAAAAAAAGATTTTTGTGTTTTAAAAAATATGCACCGCATCTAGCTTTCTCTTGCAGTTGCAGTGTCAAGACGGTTACTGGTGCACTGACGCTAGGTACAGGGTTGGTCAGTAGTTCCCAGGCTACAGGGCCATGCTTTCGAGCAGTATAGTCAGGTATAGTTGAGACCCCCAAAGCTCAGAATATCTGTGGAGGGTGGGAGAACTACCATTCTCACCTCCGAGAAGCTTGATACATTTATTGGCATGTTAACTGCCTGGATATACCTCTGAAAAAGCAGGCCCCGTGGCCTGGGAACTTTCGACCAGCCCTGTACTACCTTCGCATTTTCTCTGAGGCGTACGAGGCTGCCTCCTGAGGTCTCATCGAAACCGTGTACGCATGCGCGCAACAGTATATACTTAGCGCCGGACGCACACTTCTTACCTATATCATGTATAGCCTCCGAGATTTCGTACAACTACGTCGCGGTGTAAGTTCGGATCTCGGAGGCCGTGTACCGACCCGTCGTTTTTGTTGCTACTCGGTTTTCTCACGTGTGCCAAGGCGAGACGCACGCTCTACTAAAGCCGCATAATGGCACGACGTTATAGCGACTCCGTTGCCTTGCTGTTCGCGTGCACGGTCGCCAGTAGTTATCTCGGGGTATTATGTAGGCGTTCCGCGTGAAAAGCAGAATAGAAGTGGAGACACGTGGTGGTAGTGCGTGCTGTATAGCAGTCTTCCAGCGTTCAACTGGCTTGCAGGGAGGAATTTTTAGAACGCGCGCTTAGACACCGCGTTATGTTTGTGTGTTTTGTTGACACCGTTGGTGCGCCGTCTGCGCGTCCCAAGATAACCGTAGCTGGGAATTAATGCGTTCGCACTGCCCCCCCCCCTTGTCTTTTTTGTTTTTCATGCAGACATGACCATTCGCACTGCGTTATTTTTGTCTTTTCTGTGCGACTGAATAAATAAGAAATTGTAATAAGCCAGCGCTTGGCCATTGTCCGTTTAACCAGCACGATGGCTCAGTGAAGCGGCCTTGGCGTTCTGCTGGTATGGGCGCGAGTTCCCAGGTTTAAGTACCTGCGAAGACATCCTTGTCTTGAATGAGGCGAAATGACAAAACAAATTAAGAAACAATCCCAGACTTTCTGTCTTTATCCAGTTCAACGAAGTGGTAGATATAACTGTACAACACCTCTCCCCCCTCCAAAATGCGCACGCTTCTAAGGCCCCCCTGATCACGTGACCAGAGAAGGAAGCTTCTTGTTAAGAGTCACCACCCTCCGACCGTGTATGTAGAGACTCGATCAAAAGTCTTGAGGTCAGTGAACCACTGTAACGGGTGCAGTACAGACCGTCATGTCCGATAAGCGAGGCAGGCGTGCAACCTGCTCGCAAAGCTGCCTGTTGGGGTGTTGGGGTCATAGCTGCTATATCCGAGGTTAGCACCCTGAAATTCGTTATATTCGAAATGATATATACTCAGGCTCGTTATTTCGTTAAATGCGAGGTCCAGGCATGAAAGTTTGTTTTATCTGAGGTGGCATACTTAGGTTCGTTATATTTGTGGTTAACGCACGAAAGTTCGTGATATCCGAGGCTAACGCATGAAAGTTTGTTATATCCGAGGTGAACGCACGAAAGTTCGTTCTATATACGAGGTTAACGCACGAAAGTTCGTTATATACGAGGGGAACGCACGAATGTTCGTTGTGTACGAGGTTAACGCACTAAAGTTCGTTATATTGAGGTGAACGCAAGAAAGTTCGTTGTATCCTACGTTAACGCACGAAAGTTCGTTGTATTCTAGGTTAAAGCACGAAAGTTCGTTATGTACGAGGTTAACGCACGAAAGTTCGTTATATCCGAGGTTCACGCAAGAATGTTCGTTATATACGGGGTTAACGCACGAAAGTTCGTTATATACGAGGTTAACGCACGAAAGTTCGTTATATACGAGGTTCACGCACGAAAGTTCGTTATACGAGGTGAACGCATGAAAGTTTGTTATATCCGAGGTTCACGCACGAAAGTTTGTTATATCCGAGGTTCACACACGAAAGTTCGTTATATCCGAGGTGAACGCAAGAAAGTTCGTTGTATCCTAGGTTAACGCACGAAAGTCTCTGCCTGTGAGGGCTCGCGCCCACCTGTCCAGCAATCTTCTTCGCTAGTGTTAGGAGTGGGTCAGAGAAATAGGGAAGGAAAGGGAGTGTTTGGTTGCGGCGTGCTGCAGTGGCCAAAGTATTTAATGCGGAGGAGGTGCCTCATGTGCAAGTTGTCTCAATTAAGCGTAGATTTTTTTATGAGAACCATATATCTCTGCACCTCTGAGCTCTAGGCTACGTTATCTGGACAAGTGCACGGATGCCGTTTTCAAGCATATTTGTGAGTGGAAATCCATTAATCATATGCCATATGTTGTTATGAACTCTCCGATTACCCTGAATTGAATAAAGTGAAATACTGTGCAGCTGTGTACAATGGCATTAAAAAAAATGAATTCGAAACGTATTTTATTGTATTAAAAAGTTGCTAAAAATTGTATGCAGGAGGAAGTATCGGGACTGTCTTGATGCCTACGAAGGAATCTATGCATTCCTTGAAGCAACAGCTTTCTTGTTTGTCGATCGTGTGCTGTGCGATGTCAATGCACGTTGAAGATCCCCAGGTGGTCGAAATTATTCCGGAGCCCTCCACTACGGCACCTCTTTCTTCCTTTCTTCTTTCACTCCCTCCTTTATCCCTTCCCTTACGGCGCGGTTCAGGTGTCCAACGATATATGAGACAGATACTGCGCCATTTCCTTTCCCCCCAAAACCAATTATTATTATTATTATCGGTTCCCACGGTACTGCGAAGCCGTAAAACGTTTGCGCGCCGACGTTTTTTTTTCTATATGCGACCGCTGGCAGATAGGGCAAACTCCGCTGGGACCTCTGGGCGTTCCGGTTATGTGGTGTAGCGCGTGCAGTGCCGATAGCACACATCACGTTCCGCATGCGATAGTCGTCCGTCGGCTTTCTCTTCTTTTCGCGTAGTTTGTTTTTTTATCTCTTTGCGTTTTGCTTCCCTACAGCTCCCGACCTCCGTCTGTGCACGTTCATAACGGTGTAGAATCAGTCACGTTCCGCATGATGCCGGTCGGTAATGTGCGTACGTGTGTGTCCTCTTAGGTACGTGCCGACGACGTTTGGAAGTGTGTTATCCAAAGCGGAATTCAGCGATTTAGCCCGCTGATAATTGCCTCCTGTTTTGCAAGAGTGAGGGCTTTGGCTGCTTGGTGGTCCATGTTCGATTAAAAAAAACACAGCCATAGAAGGCAAGAACAAAAAAAAAAACAAGACAGCGCGATGTGTTTGCATGCCTTCTGTGTTTTGTGCTTGTTTTTTCTTACGCAGATTTGTTTTTTTTTTGTTGAACATGCGTCTTTCCTGTCGTTGTGTTCTTCCAGTCTTTGAAAGCGCTTTCGCTCAGTTGGTGATATCGTTCAGGCAGTGAGTGAGTCGAGCAGGAAGTGTTCTGTCGGAAACCGGTCGTCGACTTTGCTCGACGTTTCGGCAATTAAACTGTCCCGCCCGGTTTTATCAGGGCGGGCCGATAGGGGTCTCCTTGGGGGAAGGTGAGGTCTGTTGCGAGTGTTCAGCAGCTGTCCGGGTCGATCGAAGTTCGCACGTACGTTTTTTTTTTTTTCAGTTCAAGAGTGTCCCACGCTCTACTGTTCCGCATTTCGAGTATTCGGTGCCTGTCGGTTTATCTTACCTCCAGTGTCCCGTATGTGCCTTGGTGGCGACTACTCGATGAAAAAAAAAAGGCGGTGGTTTAGCTCTGGTTAAACCTGGAGTGACGCGATAGTTACACCTGGCCGAGTGGAACTTGCTCAGTTCAATAGCAAAGTCAGTCTTTCGCCTCTCCGTTTCGCTGGGCGTTCCTTCTTCATCTTCGTCCCACTTGACACGGCGCATGCGCACAGCTGTGGCAGCTCGGTTTCGCCGGCGCGCCGAGCCGCCGGCAGCAGCAGCTGCTCCACACCACGTGGCTGGTCACGTGACCAAAACGTGGCGGCGCCGCCCCGGTCACGTGACACCGCCACGCTGGAGACTCGAAATGCTACCCCAATGTAGCTATCGCTACAAAACTACGCTCTAGCTGGCTGACCACTGCCTAAAGAAAGGGGGGGGGGGCATCTTTGGAGCCCCCCTTGTATACGTGCCTGTATATATGAGAGGAAGTGATTCGTCACGAGGTCACGTGACCTAGGCGGCTCACCCCCTTTTATTAAGAAAAAAACACCACGACAAACACCTCAGCGTAACAATGCTTAATTATGCAAATATTGCAAAACACACACCCTATTAGCGAGCATATTTGCATTTGACTTGACTGCGCAAACCGGCCGCAATTTTTTTTCAACCTCGCGGCATGCACGTGATGTCTGTACTGCGCTGAGCCACTGGAAAGTATGAAGTCCCGTCCTTGCGACGAACATCCTTCGTGCTTGTTATGGGAAGTTTTTGACACTTCTATGAACTTTCTATTGATGAATTTATATAATGTGAGCACAACTTTGCTAAGGGTCGGCCGGCTGTCGCGGAAAGGGGGGTCCTGGGGTGGGGGGGGGGGGGGGGGTGTAGAGGGCACACCCGCAGGGGACTTTGTGAGTGTCTTTCACTTCACACTCAGCTGCATATACGCACTTGCTATTCCTGCGAACACAGGCACATACCGTTGCGCGCTGGTCGGTATGGCGGAACCGGAAGTGAGCGGCGAGTGTGCAGAAGGTATGCCACGGGTGTCCTCCTGTCACGTGTACCCGAGTGCGTGGCTTATCTCTCTCCGCTGCCGGCCGCCAGAGGTCGCCTTGGTCTCCGCAAGGGCAGTCCCTCACCCGTGTCGGACTTGCACGGCGCCTCGCATAATCCACGTCGTGTCTTGTGTACACACACCGTCCATGGCGGCAGGAATGGATCGTGTGTATAAAAAGGCTTTCGGCGAGCTGATAGAAAGAAGGCTGGGGGGGGGGGGGGGGTACTGGCGGGAACGACCGACCGCCGTGAACGGTGATGCGTGCAGCCTGCAAGGTGTGTATAGGCGTGACGCGGAAGCAGCTTGTCGTCGTCGCTGTCGTTGCTTCCTGCGATGCGTACCTGTTGTACGTATGGGTTACTACACCCTGTTTATTCTATACCTCGCTATGGAAGCGTTATGCGCGATGGGAGCTATACTTGTGGAATTGGCTTCGATCAAGTCGGGTGCCGAATCAACAAGGATGTAATTGGCTGACTCTTGATCTTGGTGGCCTTGTGGTAGAGCATCCGCCCCGCATTCGGGAGGTGCGGGGTTCGATCCCCAGTGCCGCCGGGTACCCATCGGTTTTCTAATCGGTACAGCCTTTACAAAAATTCTTTAAACAGTCTATAGACTGTCGATAGACTTCTGTCTATAAAAGTATATTGACTCTCTATAGACAGACCCCAGAGAATAGTCTGTAGATAGTCTATAGATTTATGGCCATACACTTGTAGTAGACTTTTGTCTATGTACAGTCTATAGACTATAAATAGACAAAAATAAATATCTATAGGAAGGCAATAGAGGTTATAAGAATTCTATTGACTGTCTATATACCATTTTTTGTAAGGGAAGATTTCTTCCGGCCTGGTGCTCGGCTTTTCTATGGTGAAATGCTTGGGAAAAGGGTCTTCTATCGAACGGTTTGATCCGAGACCCTTTTTCCCAAGCACCTCACCCCAGAAAAACCGAGCACCAGACCGGGTAAATCTTCTACCCATTAGATAACTGGTCGGTACCAGGCGGCACTGAGGATCGAACCCAGCACCTCGAGAATGCGTGCCATATGCTCTACGTCAAGGCCATGGCGGAGCCTATTAGCCCCATTGTCGTCAGCTGTTATCGACTAGAACAATAAGTGGCGCTAGCTGGTTACTATTGGCTCATTTCAATGTCTAACCGGCGCGCAAGGAACGCAGGCAAAAACGTAAAAAAAATCGAAGTAGACCGACTCAGCACTGTGACCTTATAGTTTGTGGTCTTTTGTGTCTATTACTTGCGCGCTGGTTCAACTATACAACTGACTGAAACTCAGCGACTGTTCCATGAAAATGTGTTCCTGCCGCCATGCCTCGTACTGCTTCCAACCAACTAATTCAACTATCAGTTTTAAGGCGTTGTCACAGCTCATGACATCTCGCGCGCAGAACGAGTTGGTACACTGGCACCCATCCCGTGTCTATCAGTTCTTTGTCCGCGTTTATTGCGCCAACGATTACTTTACTCTTATCCTACCAATTGTTATCACATTCTTGTTGGTGATGTAAGCGGCATGAGCTGTGACAACGTCTTAAAGTTGATAGTTGAATTACTTGGTTGGAAGCAGTATGAGGCATGGCGGCAGGAACACATTTTCATGGAACAGTCGGTGAGTTTCAGTTAGTTGTATAGTTGAACTAATTTTGAAAAAAAAAAAGCTTTTAAATCACCTGCACATAGTTGAAGTTTAGCGATTGTCCTTACTTTCTCTGCCACCATGCTTCATACTGGTAACAACGGGATCTCGGCTTCGACACCCGTACTGGAACGTTTCATATGAGCTGCTGATATGGAATTACGGGAATATGGAGTCCATATGATATGGAAAAAGAATATATAGAAATGTATTGTACTCTGTATGTTCTCGGTACGGTGTACATATACTTTCCATTTAGTTTTAATTGGATTTCCATACAGCGTGCATGACGTCATACGAAGTCCGTATGTTTCCATATGCGCTGTCCATTTAGCCCGTATCAACTGTCTATATGATATGTACATCATATGATCCATGGGAAAATGTATAGAATAATGGGACCCCTCATATGGAAAGTTTCTCTAGGGACGGCTAATCGTAAAGGGCGAAATGATCGAAACGGGTCAGAAGTAGACTGCAATCGTTACACATGATCTCGGCCCAACTCCTGCTCTCGCGCAACAACGCAGCGAGGTCTGGCTAAGACAGAGCAATAAGAAACGCTTTAAATAAGCGCCGGCCTTTCTCATATGAGCAGGAGCAGCAGCGCACGTTCGGCATCCCATAATGCACTGAGAGCACACACACAGCCTGGATACCACGGCCGCCGCGGCACCAACTGGCGGGCCGGTCGGTGGCCGAGTTCGCTGACCTTGATCCTCTCTACACACACTAAAAGAAGCCGGGAGCGGCGGCGGACAACAAGGAACGCTGCTCGGCTGCGGCCCCAAGTCGCGCATACCAACGCTATACACTTTCCGAGCTGCTGGGAAGAGCCACTTCCCGGACAACGAGTCCGACGCCGCGCTCCTCTCTATACCTACGAGCTTTTTTTTTTGTTTTAACACAACAGCGCGAACAGACAATGTACCAAGGAAGAAAATATACGCCTTGAGCGCCGACTTAATCACTCAGTGTTTAATAAGAACTCGCAGAACATCTACGCAGTCGACTTTAGGTAACTCGAACTCGGAGGCGACCGAAAGCTTGAGTGCGACTAATGCGGAGCCTTTTGAAATAAGCCGCCGCGGTGGCTGAGTGGTTACGGCGTTCGGCTGCTGACTTGAAAGACGCGGGTGCGATCCCGGCCGCGGCGGTTGAATTTCGATGGAGGCGAAATTCTAGAGGCCCGTGTACTGTGCGATGTCAGTGCACGTTAAAGAACCCCAGGTGGTCGAAATTCCCGGAGCCCTCCACTACAGCGTCTCTCATAGCCTGAGTCGCTTTGGGACGTTAAACCCCCATAAACCCATAAACCCTTTTGAAATATGCGTCATGGTGATGGCATCGAAGCGCGACTTCGAATACACCGGATGTTCGAATTAAGCGAGTTCGAATAAACGGAATTCCACTTAATACAGTGGCGGCCGTAGTTATTATACGGAGCGCGGTTCGGCGATCAAGTTCCTCACGTGCCTTGCTAATCGGAAATTAACGGTTTAGTTTAACCATAAGCTAGCAAATGCCGCTGAGCGCGCTCGTGTATAAGACCAAGAAACCTTGTTATTGTCTCTACGGAATGCAGGATGTTCGAACGCCGAAGCGTGCTGCGTATTATTCTGGCCTCACCTCTATACCACTAAACAAAGATGCCCGTAATAATAATAATAATAATAATAATAATAATAATAATAATTGGTTTTGAGGGAAAGGAAATGGCGCAGTATCTGTCTCATATATCGTTAGACATCTGATCCGCGCCGTAAGAAAAGGCGGAAAGGAGGGAGTGAAAGAAGAAAGAGGTGCTGTAGTGGAGGGCTCCGGAATAATTTCGACCACCTGGGGATCTTTAACGTGCAATGACATCGCACAGCACATGGGCGCCTTAGCGTTTTGCCTCCATAAAAACGCAGCCTCCGCGGTCGGGTTCGAACCCGGGTACACCGGATCAGTAGCCGTAACCACTGAGCCACCGCGGCGGGTAAAGATGCCCGTAAAGAAAGACACAAAACTGAGAAATGTAAAGGTGAAATGTATCAAAAAGGCCCGTATTATACCGACGATGTGTACGCGCCTGTCTGTGTGAGTCTGTGCTTGTGGGTGTGTTTACGCAGGTGGAGCAACGCATCTGTATTACACTCCATCTAGTTAGGAAACAAGGAGACATACGCGATGTGGAGCTCGTCGACTCGTCCACGTCTTTAACGACCGCGCGCCGGCAGCTTGTAGACCCTCCTTTCCCGCCCTCTATCTTTCTAACCAGACGGGGTCGTCGCGCCTTCGGGGCTCTCTTTACAGGATAAAAAAAAACAGCGCCGCGCCACCAGGCAATAACGAGGCCAAGCAGCCTTATGAGGAGGACCGCGTGTGCCACATGATGCGCGTACGCCGCCTGCTGGCGTCAGTATAACAACACACGACAACGCCCCGGCACACACCCCCTCTCCACTCTTTTCTTCCTGCCTTAGTTGGCAGTGCTCCGTTGCTTGCTTCTCCCGTGCATATATATACATCTTGGAGGCTGGCAGTGAGCGCGTAGTAGTGTATTCTCGTGCTAACGCGTTGTGTGTGTGTGTTTGTGGGGGGGGGGGGGGCAGAAAGGCTTGCCGCCTTGTTTGTCTTTCTTTTTTTGCATGGGCGTTTTCACGGCACGACTAAAGACGCTCGCGATCGTATATGCAAGGTACGTACTACGTGCCATAGAGTTTCCCAGTAGTGCCCAGAGGGAAAGCTGGCGCCACCGGCTACGCGAGTTTTTAAAAAGCTCTTCACCCCGCCGCGGTGGCTCAGTGGTTAGGGCGCTCGACTACTGATCCGGAGTTCCCGGATTCGAACCCGACCGCGGCGGCTGCGTTTCGATGGAGGCGAAACGCTAAGCGCCCGTCTGCTGTGCGATGTCAGTGCACGTTAAAGATCCCCAGGTGGTCGAAATTATTCCGGAGCCCTCCACTGCGGCACCTCTTTCTTCATTTCTTCTTTCACTCCCTCCTTTATCCCTTCCCTTACGGCGCCGTTCAGGTGTCCAACGATATATGAGACAGATATTGCGCCATTTCCTTTGCTCGAAAACCAATTATTATGATTAATATTATTAAAAAGCACTTCACCCACCGCGGAAATGCCGGGGAGACGAGGTTTCTTATTCGGCTTGCATATACGGTTGGAGCTAAAACATGGATTCTGCCTCTGAATCGGTTGCTGCGCCGCGCTGCTATCATTTGCTTGCAGATGAAATTATTTTAATAGTGGTATCAAGTGCAGCAATTCCGGGAAAAAATTTTGAAAATTGCAAAATTGTTTGTGGAATAGTTGAAGGTAATAGTTCATTCTTCTGATGCGTAGCTAAAACGTGCCTTTTAAAGTGTTTCCATCGGTCGCATCGAGCACTTAAGGCTGCCATAGAAAACCAATGGGGGACGCTTTTGGCGAAAGATAATAATTGGTTTTGGGGGAAAGGAAATGGCGCAGTATCTGTCTCATATATTGTTGGACAACTGAACCGCGCCGTAAGGGAAGGGTAAAGGAGGGAGTGAAAGAAGAAAGGAAGAGAGGTGCCGTAGTGGAGGGCTCCGGAATAATTTCGACCACCTGGGGATCTTTAACGTGCACTGACATAGCACAGCACACGGGCGCCTTGGCGTTTTTCCTCCATAAAAACGCAGTCGCCGCGGTCGGGTTCGAACCCGGGAACTCCGGATCAGTAGTCGAGCGCCCTAACCACTGAGCCACCGCGGCGGGGCTTTTGGCGAAAGCAAAAACGTTAATAGCTAGAAAAAAAAAATATCAAGATTGCCGTCGGGTGATCTGCGGATATATTGATTGTTATAGTGAAATCTTGCATTATATGAAAAAATTGCATTCATAGACGGTTTAACCCGCTCAAAGACGCCGCTGTCCAGAATTGCCGGGTATGTTCCCCTTCTTAGTAAATGTGCTAGGCTATCACGTTAACTTTCACATCGTTTGTCGAGGTTTGCCGCGATGTGAAAGAGTCGTATTGTTATGGCTTAATCCGCGTTTCACGCCCAACAATAGCCAAGCCATATTCGAAACCTCGTCTTCCGGGTATTCCTGCGCTTCTTAATGGTGGATGAAGTGCAGCGCCATCTGTTTTCCGTCTAGGTAATACTGAGCAACTCTATTCTACGTGCTGGGTAGAATAGGTAAGTGGAATGGCGTACCAAATTAACACATTTCGCGAGCGATCGCGGGATAAATGTGGAAAAAAATTCTAAGGACGATTACGATTCCCCTTAATGCTAAATTTGAACGTAGCTATGTCGGTGTCTCAGGCTCTGTAGTCTCATTATTTTGTGTTGATGGGTCGTCGGCACTTCTGGCGACGATATTAGTTCTACAGTAGTATTAATTGACGAAGGCGGCGATGTGCTGGCACAGCGCGTGAGAACGTGTAAATTAGTCCGACAGCAGTATTAGTTGAAGAAGACAACGATGTGCAGTGCACAGCGCGGGAGTGTTTAACACGAGTTTATCGGAGTTTAGCACGAGGCTTAACATCGGCAGGTTATCAGCACCTCAGATATTCTTGCAACAGGCAAGTTTGTAGATCTCGGCAGCTTGAAGTATCTCTGACGAGGCTGCGGTGCCGTATACGATCCTCTTAATTTATATTTACACAGGTCGGGTTTGGCGCTCTCTCCCCTTTGTTCATTTTGCGGTGGGCCTGAATCCATTGAGCATTTTTTGCTCTATTGTCGCCGATACACCTCTTTGAGAAGAAGGTTGCTGGAGGAGCCCTTGCGGCCCCTTGGTCCTAGTTTAAGCAGCCCGCTCTTGCTATCATTGGTGCCACCATATTAGGGTTCAACCACAGATCTGTTTGTACCGCTGTTCTAAATTTCCTGCTGGAATCTCACCGACTGCCATGCTAAGGGTTACAACATTTTCTTTCCTCTCAATTAGTACATTTTGACTCAATAAATCTTTCCAGACCCTTTCTTTATTATTATTATTATTATTATTATTATTATTATTATTATTATTATTATTATTATTATTATTATTATTATTATTATTATTATTATTAATTTTCAAATCAAAACTTTCATCCCCTTTTCTGTTCATGAGGAAGAATCCTCCGGTGTTGCTTTCCCGCGTGCTTTTCATTTTAATTACCTGAATACAGGTGAATAGTCACCCGATTCTTGGTCGCTCCCCCAGTATGGGTATGTGCCATCCTTTGATAGGCTAACAACAACAACAACAACAACAACGAGGCGTGATCGGCTGCAGCGATATAATAGTGCTTTCGTGCATGCATTGGCCAGCGAAGCTGGCCTGTTCGCGCGCCGCGGGTTTGAATCCCAGCCGCGACAAAGTTTATTTTTATTTATGATTTGGCTCGGTTACACCGACGAACGGGCGAACGGGCCCTTAAGAGCTGCGCCGTAAAAAGTGCGTAATATATGCTATGCGTTGAACCAAATCTGCGTTGGGCGCGTTGGGATATATCGGAGTACTGCTTCGATCTACACAGCATATACCATATGTAGCGCACCTGTAGTTGATATAGCTGTTTCTTGAGAAGACTGAGGCGTTTTCAAGGTGACCAATTCTATAGCTTATGACGACATACCAACTATCCTATTAGATACCTTCAGTACGGATAGATTTCCGTACACGAAAACCGGTGCACTAACCCCTGTAAAAATGGTCTATAGACCGGCTATAGACTTCTTACAGACACTATTGCCTTCCCGTAGATATTTCATCTTTTATATCCATAGTCTATAGACTGTCTATAGGCAAAACTCTACTAAAAGTGTATGGCCATAAATCTATAGATTCTCTATAGACTGTCTATAGGATTTGTATTTCCTATAGCCTGTGCTCTAGGCTTCGTCTGTAGAGAGTCTATAGACTTTATCGACAGTACTCTATGGACAGTTTATAGACTCTAAAGAAGTTTTTGTAAGGGCTCTGCACAAAAAAAATGCGTTGATACAGCCGTTAAAGCTAAGACTGCCTTGAAACAATAGATGGCACTTAGCTAATGGGAGTATACCACTGTAGATGCCTTATTGCCGAAAACTATACACTATATGTACACTGCCCGCCGAAAATATACGGCCCAGAGGGTTTGCTTGTGAGGCCTGCTGCATGCTTCGTCATGCATCCGTAGCGACCGTAACCTCCTGAATCCTTCCAAGCTTTGGACTGCTAGATATGCTAGGGAGCCCCGCGAAACAGCTTAGAAGCAAACGACTTGGGCTGTATACTTTTGGCGGGGGCTGTACGCCAGCGCCGTGACCATATGCACTGCTGCGAACGGCTTGTGCTTCCGCCAAGGCAGTGAGGTCGGTCTTCCAGAAAACGGCGCTTTTTTTTTATTTCTACCGCACGAACCAGGCCAACGCCGTTACTAATACTTGGCTGCACGAAAGAGACCGCGAAATTCGACTCCCTTGCGAAATGTGACCGCCACCAAATCAGTGGTGCGAGCGATGGTTATTCGGTAGGTTGAAACATAAATATGCATCTCAGTGTATACACGTACGTGTATTAACGGTCACTGAATACAGCCCTCCTGAAAACAATGGCAAAGCCGCTCCCGCAACGACAGTTTACACGCATGCATGCATGCATGCACTGATCCCGAGGTCACGATGCTTCTTTCGTGCCTGTGTGCGCGGCCGCATTCCGATAGGCGCTTCCCGAACGTGCAACCGCTTACGGAAGGGGACTTGAACCAAGAGCACGGTCTACTTCTAAGGAAACGCTGGACCCGGTCGAAGCAAAACAGTATACCGATTGGACCAGAAGACTTAGTTTCCTCGTGGCTCAGAGCCGCTGTAAAGCCTCGTATTGAGGACCCGGGTTACATTTCCGTATACACAGACAGTGTAAGCCAGGTCAAGTCGATCCAAGTCAGGCGGAATGGAGAATCCAGACCGCATAAACTTTTATTAAGAAACATCTTTCATTATGTACTTACCTGGGATTAGCCGCCGCGGTGGCTGAGTGGTTACGGCGTTCGGCTACTTACCTATAAGACGCGGGTTTGATTCCGGCCACGGCGGTCGAATTTCGTTGGAGGCGAAATTCTAGAGGCCCGTGTACTGTGCGATGCCAGTGCACGTTACAGAAGCACAGGTGGTCGAAATTTCCGGAGCCCTTCTCTACGGCGTCTCTCATAGACTTAGTCCAATTGGGACGTTAAACCCCCTTAAACCAAACCAAACCAAACCTGGGATTATATCTGTCAAGGTTGAACAGGTTGCTCTCGAGGAAGTGACAACAGTTTTGCATGTTTTAAGAATTGTCGCGCTTGGTTTAATTGAAATGAACCAGAGAGATTCAAACGTTACCTCGTAGAAGTTAAGCCCGCCATAATGACTGCTCCCAGATATGTAGTGCAATGTGCCGTCTGTCCTATTTTGAGTAGTCCATCAGTTGTGTGCAGGCCTGTCGTCCCTGCTAACAGCACCGGTTAACACTGCCGCTACAGCGACTGCCCATGGTCTAGAATAGAAAGGACTCCGGGCTCAATCCCCTGTGAGTGCGAATTCGACTTGCAAATGCTGAACAGACTTCGTGCAAAGCCGAAACGTTTTCTCCAACTAAAAGGCTATGGGGACGCTTAAGTGGAATGCGATATATATATATATATATATATATATATATATATATATATATATATATATATATATATATATATATATATATATATATATATATATATATATATTTGTTGGAGCTTCTGTTGCAACTTGTGTCCGTGTTTGTCAGTCTCATTGCAATGGTTGGTCCATCAAACTGCCGTATCCGTACTACTAGCAGCAGCAGGTATCGTCTATGGTGTGACGGTGCAGACATTTGCATATATCGCTTTTTTTCTTGTAATTCTTGATTTCGATTTCTTTACATTCTTTGTTGAACTAAGGTACTTCATTTTTCTGCATTATTCTTTAAAAAAGTCTTCTTCTGTATCTTCGTCCATGTCCGATGCCGATTTGCCTTCTCTGGGTAGCAGCGTGTGATTGGTTCACTTGACCTTGTGACGTCCTACCTCTCTCGACCAATCAGCAAATTTCGCATCACCGGACAGCCCCGGGTTGCTGTGGCCTCGATTTCTATAATGCTATCTAGGCTGCTACCTAGAAGCTACGTGCGCACAACCCGGTGGGCAGGTAGTGATGACGTCACAAAGGTCTTGTGGTCTCTCTCTACCAATCAAATAATTTCAAGGCCACCTGCCACGTTAGGCACGTCGGTTGCTCACAGTCCGGTCGCTATTTTGCCACAGTAGCGGCAGGCTGCGATGACGTCACAAGGTAATGTGACATTTCTCGACCATTCAGCGAATTTCGTGACGAGGACGGAGGATTTCGCGCCTGACGTGAACACTAGTGTTATCAATTTAAAATATTTGAGGTTCTGTTCGACCAAACGTCGCTTTTAATTGCTTTCAACAAAAATTGTCACAAATTTTCACCATTCGTTCCTGCAGAAACGTTCCTCTCAAAGTGGTCCAAGCATGTCCCAACGAGTATTACAGCGCGTGAGTGCAATACGGTGGGTCATGAGGAGCGTCGTGAAGAAGGGTTCTGTATAGATTTCGTGGGTTTCTTTAGGCTATATATTTGTACGCGAGTGCTCTGACAATCCCCCTCCATCGAAATGGGATCGCAGAGAGCAGGATCAGACCTGCTACCTTGGGATCAGAAGCCGGACGGCATGGCCACAGAATTGCCACGGCGGACCCTAATTCTCAGCTCACAATGCTATAGATTATCGCCACGAAGGCAAGCGTAGCAGAAAGCGGCTGAAAGTTAGGTGGGCGGATGAGATTATAAAGAACTATGCGGGCATACGGTGGACGCAGTTGGCAAATGACGGGGTTAATTGGAGAGACATGGGAGAGGCCTTTGCCCTGCAGTGGGTGTAGTCAGTTTGATGATGATGACGATGATGAAGCTAGAGACTGCTCTCGCGGAGGGGCGGAAATTAGCAAATATTAACCTCGTTATAACGAAGTTGAAGGGGCCCGGCGATTACTTCATTATAGCCGTAACTTCGTATAGCCCGTGTTGACCGAGCTTCCGCCCCGCCGCGGTGGCTCAGTGGGTAGGGCGCTCGACTACTGATCCGGAGTTCCCGGGTTCGAACCCGACCGCGGCGGCTGCGTTTTTATGGGGGAAAAACGCTAAGGCGCCCGTGTGCTGTGCGATGTCAGTGCACTTTAAAGATCCCCAAGTGGTCGAAATTATTCCGGAGCCCTCCACTACGGCACCTCTTTCTTCCTTTCTTCTTTCACTCCCTCCCTTATCCCTTCCCTTACGGCGCGGTTCAGGTGTCCAACGATATATGAGACAGATACTGCGCCATTTCCTTCCCTCAAAAAACCAATTATTATTATGACCATTATTATTATGACCATTATGACAATTATTATTATGAGCTTCCAAGGGGAATCATTCCTTCGTTACATCCAATATTTCGTCATAAATCACTTCGTTATAACGAGGTTACAGTTTATTTCGTATTTCCTGGTACAGTAGACCCGCGTAGGAGAGGGAATGTTCAGTGTCATTATTTCTCTCTAAGCGAAAATTACAACTTCGGTATAGTCGACGGTTGATTCGGTGCCAGTAGGCAACATGTACTTACGTAAAAGATCGAACGCAACTTCTGCTCACATCATTGCTTCAAAGAAGAGCAAACAATACTTGTAAACACCGATTATATATATTTGTAAGATAACAAAAGCGATATAATATGTATGTACATTATTAAATCGGGCCGTAGCTGTAAACGAAATTGCAGTGCCCGGTGTGGGACGACGGCGCACGCAGCAACCGTTTGCATAGATCAAACACAACTTGGAACATACAACATACGCGAGACAGGAAGCGGCAGTAACGAAAACTCACTTCCTTTTTTTCCACATCGCAGGTGGAAAACAAACAAACAAATGTCTATGTACAACTATACTATGTACAAGAGCAGTGGTTCGGGGAAGCCAGTGTTGCTATCCGCGGGCTTGGGATGGGGATGAGGCGGCCAGGAGCGGCTGCTGGCTGCCGTGATGAGATGAGGACGGCGTCTGGTCGCGGGCCTTGGACACCGTGTATATGACGGCACCGGACAGTGTGAGGAGCACGCCCGCCTGCTGCAGGGGCCTGCATTGAATAGGAAGGAAGGCCGTTGTGCTGGGAAGTCTTCTTGTACCAATGGTATAGTCCATGTGGTTCAATGGCGCAAGTACACACATTGTAAAAAAAATTCACAGGGACATCGAATGCTTTAACCCGCCGCGGTGGCTCAGTGGTTAGGGCGCTCGGCTACTGATCCGGAGTACCCGGGTTCGAACCCGACCGCGGCGGCCGCGTTTCGACGGAGGCGAACCGTTCTTGGTACAGACTACGTGCTAGAAAAAGGGACAGACATGCAGGCGAGCAGCTACGCACTTGAGCTGCTCGTCGAGGAAGACGGCGCAGGCCAGCAGGGTGGCGCACATCTTGACGTGTCCCAGCACCTGGTAGGTGAGCGCCGAGGTCCTTCCCAGCAGCCACTGCATGCTGAGCGTGAGCAGACAGCCGGCCAGAGAGGATCCCACCAGAAGACCCACGTCCGAACCGTGCCAGTGCCTGACGAACGCGCCCCGGGGTGGTCGCCACGGTGGCTCCAGGACCAGGGCGACCAGGGCCAGCATGGGGATGGCCCTCTGCAGCTGGGCCTCCAGCAGCAGCCACGGGGCCTGCCGGAGGCTGCGCTGCTGCTCGGCCGACAGGGTCTGCGGCAGGGGACAGGTCCGCAGGTATATTGTACGGCACAAAGAAGTTCCAAATGCAGAGCTCCTGCGGGGAAGTGGTAGGGTTAAGTGCTGCGGCGTTCTTTACAAAAATTTCTTTAGACAGTCTGTAGACTGTCCATGGACTTCTGTCTGTAAAGTCTAAAGAGTGTCTATAGACAATCTATAGATTTATGACCATACACTTTTAATAGACTTTTGTCTATAGACTATGAATAGACAGAGAAATATCTGTAGGAAGGCAATAGTGTCTATAAGAAATCTATAGGCTGTCTATAGACCATTTTTGTAAGGGGTGACACTATAAAGACGTACGGCGCCCAGAGCGCCTGCTTGCAACTATACTTGCCAATGCATCCGTCGTCCTTTAGCGATTGAGCCGTAAGGAGAAAATTTAGCTCTTGGTCGCGTACCTCCAAGTAGAGGGTTTCAGTGCAAGCTATGTTACGTAAGGAACACGACACACACAGCTTTTAGACAATGACTATGTAAAGTCGGCTCATCACAGCGCTGTCGTGTCCCGTCTTTTCTTCGCCCTTGTATAAAAATCGCGCTGGATTGTATTCCGAGCTCTCATGAATGACCAACTATTCCACTGATCAGCCGCTCTCGCTATGTTACGTTGCACTACTTTCTTTTTTTTTTCAACCGTCAAGTAGAGTTTCTATGCACTTGTACAAACGCTTCCATGATTGTCTGAGACGATCTTGTTTGGATTTTACTGACTGCGGCGCAATCACCATCATCATCATCATCATCATCATCATCATCACCATAAGCCTGGCTACGCTTACTGCAGGGCAAAGGCCTCTCCCTTGTCTCTCCAATTAACCCTGTCCTTTGCCAGCTGCGGCCAGCGTATCCCCGCAGAGTTCTTAATCTCATCGGCCTCCTCGGTCCCTCGGACCGGCTACTGATTACCACACGTACTTGTTCGTCGATGGCATATATGCCTGTGTGGCTCGAGAGGTGCGTGACATGCATGACTCACGAAGTAGAACGCGGAGGCCACCGCGCCGGCGACGCCGAAGACGACGCCGACCGCGTTGAAGCGCAGGTCGCCCTTGGCGTTCAGCGCCACGCCCAGAGCCACGGGAAGCAGCGAGAGCACGGCTCCTCGCCGCTGCCTGCGCCCGTACACCGTCGCCTGCAGCCACGTCGTCACAGGCAGGGACAGAAGCCTGCGTCCGAAACGAACCGGAGAGAGAGAGAGAGGAAGGAAGACTGTTTGCCAGGGCCCGTCGTAGTGAAAAATGAAAATTGTGCGATGTCAGTGCACGTTAAAGATCCCCAGGTGGCCGAAATTATTCCGGAGCCCTCCACTACGGCACCTCTTTCTTCCTTTCTTCTTTCACTCCCTCCTTTATCCCTACTCTTACGGCGCGGTTCAGGTGTCCAACGATATATGAGACAGATACTGCGCCATTTCCTTTCCCTCCAAAAGCAATCATTATTATTATTTGAGGAAAGGAAAGGCGCGGTAACTGCCGCACATCTCGGTGGACACCTCATGCCGCGCCGTGAAGGGTGGATGGAGGCGAAACACAAAAGGCGCCCGTGTGCTGCGCGATGTCAGTGCACGTGCGTTAAAGATCTCCAGGTGGTCGAAATTATTCCGGAGCCCTCCACTACGGCACTTCTTTCTTCCTTTCTTCTTTCACTCCCTCAAAAAACAATAATTTAACGTGCACTGACATCGCACAGCACACGGGCTAAGACGCCCGTGTGCTCTGCCATGTCAGTCCACGTTAAAGATCCCCAGGTGGTCGAGATTATTCCGGAGCCCTCCACTACGGCACCGCTTTCTTCCTTTCTTCTTTCACTTCCTCAGAAAACAATAATTTAACGTGCATTGACATCGCACAGCACAAGGGCCAAGACGCCCGTGTGCTGTGCGATGTCAGTGCACGTTAAAGATCCCCAGGTGGTCGAAATTATTCCGGAGCCCTCCAATACGGCACCTCTTTCTTCCTTTCTTTCACTCCCTCCTTTACCCCTTCCCTTACGGCGCGGTTCAGGTGTCCAACGATATATGAGACAAATACTGCGTCATTTCCTCTCCCCTAAAACCAATTATTATTATTCAGGAAGGAGGGATTCAAGGAAGGAAGACTAAAAGAGGCGCCGCCAGGGGCGGGAATGGATCTCGCGGCGTAATGCTGAGCAGCCGAACGCCATGAGCGCTCAGCCGCTGCGGTGGCGTCGTTCAGGCATGTAGATGAGACTACAGTACACGCCTGGCTCAAGTATATCGCCGCTAATAGGGACGACAGTGAAATGTTTTGAGTGCTTAGGCAAGAGGACATTCCGCGAACTTTTACCTAAATGGCGCTTCTTTTGATTCCGTGCCTTATACATAGATACACACACAACTGAAGAACGCAGGGGAGAATGCCCCGCAAAGGAGGCCCTTCTATCAGTGGTATTGTCCGTGACGTCGTGACCTCAGGTTCATGGCATCGAGGGTTATTTGCAGCTGCAGTGTTGAGTTTGTTTAGCTCCTCGTGGTTTTGCATGGTACGTGCTCATGCAACGCGTACCTGAGCAAGAGGCTGGTGCCGGCGGTGTTGAACTCGAGCGACAGGTTGGGCAGCGCCATGAAGGCGCACAGCAGGAAGGCGAGCTTCCAGTGCTCAGCGCGGGACGCCGCCTGGGCAGCGTGGTGGTTCGGGTCTCCGCCACTCTCCGAGGTGGGCCTCGGTGCCCTGCATTCCATCCAGCCGGACAAAGAACACGGCAGCGTATAGTGGGATAGGCTTTCCATTCATAGCAGTTTGACACCTTGGAACACGTTTTTAATTTGTTCAATTGTTTCGATTAATTAATTTATCAATTACGCACTCTAAATTTTCTTAATTGGCATAATCAGGAATTGGCTTTTCGTTTTCAGCGTTTTGACACCTTCGAACCCCATTTTTCAATCATTTCATTTCTTTAATTAACCAATTAATTACAATGATTTTATTAATTCGTCATCGCCTATCTCACACGAATCGATCGTCATTCGCTAGAACCGCAAATTACCGTGATACGACTTTTTTACGCAGCCCCGATTATTTCCGACGCGCGGTGCTGACTCCTACTACGCCGACGTCTTTTCGACCAAACGAGCTGTATAGCTATCTCTTAAAAAGGGAGTGAGCTGCCCTCTAGAGAACTCCCTTTTATAAAAAGGAGTGTGCTAGAAGACAGCTTACCTACCTTTTTTTAAAGCGCTAGCACTTATAGTGGCTATTCTCCGAATTTACGCATTGTGTGTTTGTGTTTGTCTGAAGCAGGTTTTGTGGCAGGCTGCTTACCTGCCCATCAGGTGGTGGGCAACGCCCACCGTGTCAGGCGGCAGCTCACTTAATCGCGAAAGGCTTCTCGGGAAGGGCAACCTGGGTCGAAACCCAACTTAAAAAAAAAACCCAAGTCTCACCGATGGCAACACTTGCCATAGCACCTGCCTTGTGCCACTGCGCCACTGTTCACCTGCCTAGAAGGTGGCTTAGTTGCCAAGGTGTAGCCGGTGGTAACCAGGCGAGAACCTGGGGATGCTAATTAGGCGGTACTGCCCCAAAGCGCGCTCAGCTAAGCGGAATGAGCAGCAGCGGCTAGGAGGAAACGTGATTCGAATGATGCTTGCACAGTAGCGAAACGGAAGAAGTTGGGGTGGTATTTAGGTGGTAGCCTGGTGCCACCTACTAGGTCGTAGCTCCAACCAACATTGACGTCATGCTAGCGCACATATCCCATTTGGCCTCATTACCCAAATCGACTGACATTTCTTACTTCCATGTTCTTGCTTTCCCCCGCCGCGGTGGCTCATTGGTTAGGGCGCTCGGCTACTGATCCGGAGTTCCCGGGTTCGAACCCGACCGCGGCGGCTGCGTCTTTATGGAGGAAAAACGCTAAGGCGCCCGTGTGCTGTGCGATGTCAGTGCACGTTAAAGATCCCCAGGTGGTCGAAATTATTCCGGAGCCCTCCACTACGGCACACCTCTCTTCCTTTCTTCTTTCACTCCCTCCTTCATCCCTTACGGCGCGGTTCAGGTGTCCAACGCTATATGAGACAGATACTGCGCCATTTCCTTTCCCCCCAAAACCAATTATTATTATTATGTTCTTGATTTCGTGTTTAGAGTGTGGAGGGAAATGTGCCTCAAAAGCCTTACTTGCGGCTTGTTAGTCGTACATATATCGGAATGAGGAGTGGAGGATGAAGATGTGCAAAAGCGAGAACAAATTGTCGACACGCATCCAAAGCGCTGAATGCAGTTGGTGAAGCAATGCATTCCCTCGGACTACTCGTTTAAGCTATCGCGTATTCTATCGGGGCTCTGCCTCCTTCTTCAACGACTACTCCATCCTATTCTTCCAAGCTCACATGGAAAGCATGGCTACCCCCCCCCCCCCTCCATACCTATACGCGGCAGTGTACGCGTTGCACGCTTTACAGTATTTGTCCAAAGTTTAAAGCTCAAGGGGTTTGCGTCTGGGCTTTACTTTGGAATACTTCGAACGCGAGTGGAACTCTGACTCTCACCTTCAAGAGGCTTCCAAAGTTGGGACCTTTAAGAGCTCCACTACACGACTGACAAGCAAACCTCTTGACCTCTAAACTTTTGACAAAGGCTTTACGTGGACATGTGTACGGTGTACGCTTTTAAGACATTGCTATCGAGGTGAGTGAGGCCACCGCTGCCACAACCTGCGACCTTAGGATCAGCATTCGAACGCCAAGGCCACTGAGTCACCGCGGCTGGTCGGAGAAATATAAGGCTGTTGATGTACGCTATATATATAATTGGTTTTGGGGGGAAAGGAAATGGCGCAGTATCTGTCTCATATATCGTTGGACACCTGAACCGCGCCGTAAGGGAAGGGATAAGGAAGGGAGTGAAAGAAGAAAGGAAGAGAGAGGTGACGTAGTGGAGGGCTCCGGAATAATTCCGACCACCTGGGGATCTTTAACGTGCACTGACATCGCACAGCTCACGGGCGCCTTAGCGTTTTTCCTCCATAAAAACGCAGCCGCCGCGGTCGGGTTCGAACCCGGGAACTCCGGATCAGTAGTCGAGCGCCTTAACCACTGAGCCACCGCGGCGGGGCGATGTACGCTAGCGCCATCTCTAGGTTAAGCTTGAATGTCCCAGCAGGTTGGGAAACACAGTTAGTAGTGGCATCGTACCAGGACACGTTGAAAGCGGAGGTCGCTCGGAGCGCCGCCAGCGATGCGGCCAGGTGCACCAGCGTCAGCGTCAGGTTGGGCAGGCGGGCCTGGTCGTAGCTGAGCTTGCACGTGAGCAGAACAGCGACGGCGAGCGACAGGTTGAGCACGGAGACTAGCGTCACCGCCAGCGAGGCCGCGAAGCCACCGCTACCGCCACTGGTCCGGCCGCAGCAGCAAGACGTCAGCAGGGACGCCAGTCGCCACAGGACCCCGTACGACGGCGTGCGCCTCCAGGGCACCGACGACACTGGTGATGACGGCAAGTCGCAGTCCCCGTAGTCACCCTGTCTGGACGGGGACTCGGCCGTTGCTAGTGCCGATGACAGCGCGGTCATGGATGCCGCCGGCCCGAGTAGTGGCTGCGAGGACTCGTCGGCTGATTGACCCATCTCTGCAAAAATACACGATCATATGTACGATGCCATCCGGAAAGCTCCATGGACGTTTTCTGTGTCCCAAACGCTTTGAAAGATGAAGTACACGTGGCCGATTTTAGTGCGTCGTTATAGAAAGTGGCCCATTAGGCCGGCCTCGTAGGATTCCGATGACCTAACCGGGGGGTCTTCGAGGGTAACAGAGTAGGTTCCAAGGGAATCAAGCGCAGCAGGAGCCGGCAGAGTGTCAGGTAGAGATACGTGTTTGGCAAATTTGCGGGGACAAGATTGCCACCGGCCGGCTCAAGGGAGATAAAATTTATCATTGGGATGGGCTTCGAGCGAAGCCCCGCATCCGCAACGCTATTCCTGATCCAGTGTAGGGAATGGAGCATGGTGCCGTTGGAGTGCAAATCACAAATAGCAAGAAAAAAAAAGGAATGCAATTGAAATGGAATGAAATCTTTATACCGGCCCGGAGCTATGAATTTTGTTCGTTTGGGCAGTCTTCCAGTTCGGCAAAGACCGGACGCCGTCTCACCGTATGAGACGTGGCGGCAGCGAATAATAATTGGTTTTTGTGGGGAAAGGAAATGGCGCAGTATCTGTCTCATATATCGTTGGACACCTGAACCGCGCCGTAAGGGAAGGGTAAAGGAGGGAGTGAAAGAAGAAAGGAAGAGAGAGGTGCCGTAGTGGAGGGCTCCGGAATAATTTCGACCACCTGGGGATCTTTAACGTGCACTGACATCGCGCAGCACACGGGCGCCTTAGCGTTTTTCCTCCATATAAACGCAGCCGCCGCGGTCGGGTTCGAACCCGGGAACTCCGGATCAGTAGTCGAGCGCCCTAACCACTGAGCCACCGCGGCGGGAGGACAGCACTCTACCGACCTCACTTTCGCAGTCACCATGCCTTGCCCAACGGCCAGCCCAAAGATCACCTTTAACTACCCGTTCCGGCCGCCCTACGCACCGAATCCCTTGGCGCCGCAGTCGTCGCAGTAGCGTCGTTCGATTCCGCCACCTTCCAGTGCGGCGGCGCCCGTGGCGGTTTCGGCAGCCGACGGAGCTGCCAGCGACGACGGCGACCTCTGGTGAGCGCTGCTGAATCCATGGTTGGCCGGCGTTCGGTGATGCTGCTGCTGCCGCGGTCGCTGTCGCGGCATGCAATGAGTCCCGACCGGTTCGGGCCTCAGCAGCGCACGGAAGAAGGATCGCATAGACTTCGTCTCGGGTGTCCAGGAACGCCGCTGTCGTTTCAGTCGTTTCAGATAGGCTCTTTACCATCGCCTACACTGCGGCGGCTCTGTGTCGTCGTCTTCTGTTTCAAGCCGCGTGGGTTGGCGCGTTCTTTGCAGCGCCGATACGGCTGTCCTCTCGCCTGTACTTGAGATTATCCTGACTTCCTCCTTGTCCTGTGTGCTTTGCCGAAACGTCTAGGTGGACGTCGAGACCACCTGTGGTGTGTCTGAGCTGCGCTGAGACCAACATGCAGGATCCGGCACCTGACAGCAACGGGCCTTTCGCTAAACAGTGAACCCTTTTCTGGTTGGATTCGGGCACCCCATCGGCGGTCCCTTCAGGACTTCAATCGTTCAGAGAACCTTTTTTCGTGAATTGCATTGCATGGATGCTTAGTTAATTAGGTTCACTAATTATCGTCACCAGTTAATATGAACAATGATGTGTAAGAAAGCAGTATGTCATGGCAACAAGCATGTATGCACGTTTGCGAAAGGGGGCTCCAAAGGATCCCCCATACGACCGTAGGGACCCTTGAATGCTATCTCATCGTACTCCCAAGGTGAAGTTAAGTGTCCCTCAAGTTTTTCTTGATTATTTTGACGGCGCTGGAACATATGTTAATTTGGGGAACATTAATTCGTTCTTCATGTGCAACGTTCTTCTTGCGCTTGTGCCAAAATGATTTCGGAACGGCCTCCTCGCACGTCCTTGGCAATCACCACTTTTCAAGACACTGCCGCGCCCTATGAACGTGACTCCACTGTGTAATGGACTAATTTGTGACTCGTCGCAGTATCGTTCATGTTCTGGGACTTTCGTGTTATCCGAAGACCTTGAGTTCGAGCGCAACCGTCCGATTTAAAAGTTCGATTTTCGGGGTCAAGCTTCAAGCCTCTTTCGGGTGGATACCACATTCCACAGCCACACTTGCAAAGATACACTAAAGTCGCTGTAGTTCCCACGAACGTAAGGTGTGTGCCTAGAATGCCCACCTCGATGACGTCACAAACTTGCCGTCTTGGCGATTTGTATTGTTTTTTAAACCCGCGCGTTCATCATTCACCTCTATCCCAGGCCTACGAGTTGCTTGCGAAGTGTTGACCTGCGCGTGCTCATTAATCTTGTATGTTCAGTTTTTCGTTTTTTCATAATCTCACGACGTCTTTGGAGCGATAGATCTGAGGCACGTTAATTGGACCTGCCGGAACGTGAATTGTCTTCAAATTAGGGAGGGTCGTCCCGTGCATATAGAGAGCTGGGAGGGGTGGACACATTATACGCACGTCTCGCCGTGATGACGTAACTGGGGTACGCGCTCGTCTTCGTCGCTCGGCCTGATGGGAACAATGGGTGCCGCGTAGTCTTCGAGTTGCGCGTACTCTCTGCCTCGGTGTGGGTTGATGTCTTTTCCTTTTTTGCTTCTTTCTATCGTTTATCTGCGTTTGTGATACGCCCGGACCGCCCTACTCAGTCGTGCGGGTATCCCACTTACTCGTGAAGGCGTACCCCTATAGGACGCGTGATGAAAACAGATGACGCACTTGTATTACGGAACAGACGGTACGGTACTATATGTCCATACCATAATTATTTCACTCCAGCAGCTACGTGTTTTTCAGGTCAAAATCCGGCTGTGTTCAGTGAATTACTGGAAGTGAGCAGACTATGGTGCCCTCTATGACCTGCGCAGTCAACTATTAGTGGCGCCCTTATACTTTCTATAGAAGACTCTATAGTCGGATAGAGTTCAAGAACAAAGCAGATGCTCCTCAGGCAATGGCTTCGACCGATTTTCACGGCGTCGTAGTTAATCCGGTTAAACCGTATTAATCTCCTTTCATGTGCCCTCTTTAACGAGCTTCTAATTTCCCCGTCCTTGTCGGCTGATTAGCATAACGAGGGCTTCGGTTCTGGCTGTCTTGATGCCGCATGCAGCATAAAATGGTTCTCGCACAGCTGCCTTCCTCACCGTTAGATCACGTTCAACTTGGTGCTTGTGGCATGGCAGGACGTTCCTACGTTCGCCGCTATGATCGAGGGTGGCGCTGGTGAACACTCTGAAGGTTAGGTTACATGCAACGTAAATACGCTGGAAAGCAGAAAACTTGAGAACCGCCGTTGTAGCTGAGTTGGTAGAGAACCGCACGTGACAAGCGAAGGTCGTGGGTTCAGTTCCCGCTGGCGGCTTGTGCCTGTTTTTCTTCTACTTCGTATGTTTGTCGTAACGAGCCCCTTATTTTCCAGTCCCTGTCTGCAGAATAGCCTTCTGCTATGTCACGCTATGAGGTCCCAGGGGAGTAATCACAACGTCATGAGAATCGGTGGACGCCATTGGTTGGAGGGTTTGCGTTAAGAGGAATTTGCCATTCGTTCTTGAGTTGTACTCGACTATAGCACCGAACAAGAGTTCCGAGAAGAAGATACACCGTCGTCTCCGGACAAACACGACCCTTTCTTCAGGGGCTTCTAAGCGGTTAGCACTCAGCAGAGTGCAGAGCTCGCTTCCTATCTGTGGTCACGTGACAAATGCCGTTCATGTAGGCGGAGGATAGATAGGCATTGCAGATAGGAGCAGTTCATCTGTCTGTCGTAAAGCGGCGTGACAATCGTCTGACCACCGAATTTCGGACCAATCACGGCACCTCATTCTGATACGTGGGTCCTATCTGTTTAAAGAGTTCGGCAATGGCTGTCATCGAGGAGCTCTGTACAACTATTGTGTATGCTGCAAGTTGGCTTCCAAACTTGAAGCCAAAGCAGACGGTACAGTGCGGAAGAAGCATACGAAGTAGCCGTATGCGCCATACGACGTGCGTTGAAAGCTAACGGCTTTTGCACTGTCCAACAGAGAGCAGACGACAGCATTTGTTCAGGAGAGCTCGCGCGTTGGCTTCGGCTTTGTCTTTGGCGAGACAGCCGACCGTCTTGCGAGAAACAAAAGCGGTAAAGGAAAGAGACAAGCCATGACCGCCTCTTCTGAACGAGCGTTGTTGCGACGGACACCTGTCCCGGGTTCAGAGAAGAATAATAGAGAAGTCAGAGAGTAAACAAAAACTTGAACGACACTTAAAAAGAGGCTCTCGCTTTTTGTTGCGGCTTTGCAGTTCCGTACTTTCGCGGCACGGCAGACGATCTCCTCTGTCCGGGTTGTTGTGGACGGGAACGGCATCCGCAACGGCTTCCCCGAGCACACGACGGCTTATGAATGAAAAAAAGCCTCGTCCCCAGTGCGCTTTCACGACCGTATTCTTCCTTCACTGGGCTTGTGTCTCTGTGTCAAGCTTGGCGTTGTCTGCCCCGGCGAAGACTCCTTTTTTTTTTCTTACGTTTCGATGAAGTAAAGATACAAACGGACCGGAGGAACTGTTTCGTTCCGCGATGCCTCCTCCTCGGGAGGCGTGGCTTTGTCCTCCAGGAGGGGAGCTAGCTAGCGCCTTTGTGTGTGCCATACGCCCGGTTTCGCGCCATTGACCGTGTGCGCCCTCTATGGTTCTTCATTCTGGCGTGCCTTTTACGACGTCAGTATACGGGAAAAGGAAGCTCGGAGAAGAGGGGCGGGGGGAGTGGCTTATCTTAGTGATCTGTTGACACCGATACGTGGCCAAGCGGTTGCTTGAAGCTCCACATCCACTGCCTTGGGTGCCAATTTTTCCGCGTTTTGGTATTTTCTTTCGAGAAAGACACTGTGCGCATGTCCCTTTGCTGCTATGAAAGCTCAGGTCGCGGTAATACTCGCTCATTTTCTCGTGTGCAGCGTATTAGATGATTAGAAATTGGGTCATTTCGTCTAAACGCGGACCTTGTTCAGGCTTCTAGACTCGGCCGGCTTAGGATTCGCGCTTTTGATTAATGTGGTCTCTTAAGGGTGAACCGGGGGTATATATAGTTTCGCAACGAGTAAGGCGCGTCTTTGCTTACCTGCTCGGTAGAAAACTTCTCTCGAAAGTTTCCGCGTGTGCTTGCTGTGACCTAGAAGTGGACATCCGCCGTCCATGAAGATATGTCCTGCTCTGCGACCAACCAAGAACTGACACTTAACCCGTTCATGCTGTGCCAGCTGAGGCCACCGTATCCCCGTAAACTTCTTAACCTCATCCGCCCACCTAAATTTCTGACGGCCCCTGCTACGCTTGCTTTCTCTTGGAATCCAGTGCGTTATCCTTAACGACTACCGGTTATCTTGCGCTCGCATTACATGCCCTGCCCAAGCCCATTTCTTCCACTTGATTTCGACCAGGATGTCATTAATCTGCGTTTGTTCCCTCACCCACTCTGTCCTCTTCATGTGTCTTAACATTACACCTATCATTTTCGTTTCCTTATCTGGCTACGTTGCCTTCAATCTAAGTTAAACCTTCTTTTTCTTTGCCTCCGTGATAATTGTTAGGACAGCGCTAATTGGGAATTATTTAGGCAGTCCTTTTTCCTGCACTGTACGGGATATATACTGCTGCTGATGATGATGGTGTCCAAAAAGCGGCTACCGAAGTGCGTCGCGACTTTTTTCGGTTGAGAATTCGTGAGCGTCTGTTTACACACCGGACAGCATGAACCGCGTACCAAATCCTCCAGCGACTCGACGCGTACAACGCAGCGCGTACAACAGATGTGGGCTACACGCCGACGTCACGCGCGCGTTCTCGCGCGAAGCGTGTCGCGAAGCGAAACTTCACACGCGACGGATTTCCGAGAACGCGCTTCCGCCAGCGGGGCGGCCGCGACGAATGCTGTCCGGCGCGCGACTTAACACATCCGCTTCCTTTGGAGCGGCGCGATTCGACGACGACGCTGACGCCGGAAGTTAATCGCGGGCTCCTCGCACGCGAGCATGCCTGGCTGACCGTTCGAACACCTGGCAGTAGGAGGGAGCGGACCTGCCGCTTTGCGCGTGGGAACACCGTCTCACGACTTGCTGACTGCAGAGGGGAAGGTACGAGCGCGATGCGGCGGCTCTCGAAGGCGTATGATTGTCATATACAGTCGAACCTCGTTATAACGACACGGTTTTTAACGAAATAATGGATATAACGAAAGAATAATGATCCTCCTTGGAAGCTCGGCCAACACGGGCTATAACGAGCGCGATGCGGCGGCTCTCGAACGCGTGTGATTGTCATATACAGTCGATTCTCGTTATAACGAAACGGTTTATAACGAACTACTGGATATAACGAAGGAATGACGATTACCCTTGGAAGCTCGGTCGACACGGGCTATAACGAGCCCGACGCGACGTGTCTCGAAAGCGTGTGATTGTCAGTCGATTCTCGTTATAACGAACTACTGGATATAACGAAAGAATGACGATTCCCCTTGGAAGCTCAGTCGACACGTGCTATAACGAGCCCGACGCGACGGCTCTCGAAAGCGTGTGATTGTCACATACAGTCGAACCTCGTTATAACGAAACAGTTTATAACGAACTACTGGATATAACGAAGGAATGACAATTATACCCTTGGAAGCTCGGTCGACACGGGCTATAACGAGCCCGACGCGACGTGCCTCGAAAGCGTGTGATTGTCAGTCGATTCTCGTTATAACGAACTACTGGATATAACGAAAGAATGACGATTCCCCATGGAAGCTCAGTCGACACGTGCTATAACGAGCCCGACGCGACGGCTCTCGAAAGCGTGTGATTGTCATATTCAGTCGAACCTCGTTATAACGAAACAGTTTATAACGAGATAATGGATATAACGAAGGAATGACGATTACCCTTGGAAGCTCGGTCGACACGGGCTATAACGAGCCCGACGCGGCGTGTCTCGAAAGCGTGTGATTGTCAGTCGATTCTCGTTATAACGAACTACTGGATATAACGAAAGAATGATGATTCCCCTTGGAAGATCAGTCGACACGTGCTATAACGAGCCCGACGCGACGGCTCTCGAAAGCGTGTGATTGTCACATAGAGTCGAACCTCGTTATAACGAAACAGTTTATAACGAAATAATGGATATAACGAAGGAATGACGGTTCCCCTTGGAAGGTTGGTCGACACGGGCTATAACGAGCGCGAAGCGACGCTTCTCGAGCGAGTGTGACTGTCATATACAATCGAACCGCGTTATAACGGGCCGGCTTATAACAAAATAACTGATATAACGAACGAAATGCGATTCAACACGGGATATAACGAAGCTACGGCTGTAGCGAAGCAATAGCCGGCCGCTTCAGCGTCGTTATAACGAGGTTCAACTTTTACACTGGAACTGCAGCTGTGCGGCATTTTTTTAATGCTGTATGAAGCTGCACACTTGACACGGGCTATAGATTGTGTTTATATTCACGTGTTCACTGTTTTCAACATTATTATCAGCTGCACCACCACCCCACCACCATTAACATCGTCATCGTCGCCTGGGTCCAGACCAGCCCAGGACAAAGACTTTTCTGGGGCCTATATTCTGGAAGTGCCCGTGGAGTAAGCATGTTCGAATGCCCTCGGCATAGACCGGGCGCTTCCTCTTGCAACAGAGAAACAGCAAACGCTGTCGTCTCGGATCGCGTTAATTGTGTTGAAGCTTCCGCCACATTTAAGTCAGGCAGTGTCGCCTGTTTCCAATTTCTAACGCTTTAATACAAATCCGTAAGCATTCATATAGCATAACGTGTGTAACATTCGCTGCTGCACTAGTTTCTGGTGCAATGGCATATGCGATTTCAACCGAGATAACGCAATGGGAAAAATAGGGTCAGCTATCGTCACGCTGTTGTCACTCCCACATTCCGGGCTCAATTAATTCAAGTATCGTTATAGTACGCGATCACGTGACCATCTTGTGCCTCGCACTGACATCGTCGTTATCACGCGGAACGTCTTGAAACGCCGCTTAATATAACATCCTTAAATGACTGCATGATGCAGCGTCCTACGCGCCTGCGCACTAGACATCAGGCGCAGCGGTTATGACGAAGCCGCCAGCGCCGACGTATGCGGGGGCGCTGCATGTGTGCGGGAGGCCGGAGCCACGCAAACGTACGGGACTCGAACATAGGACGAACGGTCTCGAACGCTGCCGCGAACGGGCTGCAAGACAAGATGATCAAGTTCGAGCCGACACATTTCTCACACTGTAAAGCATACCTTGTAGCCATCGCAATACCAGCCGCGGTGGCTCAGTGGTTAGGGCGCTCGGCTACTGATCCGGAGCTCCCGGATTCGAACCCGACCGCGGCGGCTTTTTTTTTTACGGAGGCAAAACGCTAAGGTGCATGTGCGCTGTGCGATGTCAACTAGTGCACGTTAAAGATCCCCAGGTGGTCGAAATTATTCCGGAGCCCTCCACTACGACACCTTCTTCTTCCTTTCCTCTTTCACTCCCTCCTTTATCCCTTCCCTTACGGCGCGGTTCAGGTGTCCAATGATATATGAGACAGATACTGCGCTATTTCCTTTCCCCCAAAACCAATTATTATTATTATTATTAGCCATCGCAAAGCAGGCAAAACACTCAGCCTTGGCAGCAACATTCAAAGCAGGTACGACAAATGCAAAAACACCAGGTGGTCCATCTGGCGCTGACCATCCGCATTTCTGCGGGTGCATGCAACGACCATTTAATTTCTTTTTTCTTGTTACCATGGGCGCAGTAACACTGTCGTGCGTGAATGGGCACAGGCGCCATAGCAGCATTTCAAGGACGGGGGATAAGGGTCCACAACGGCGGAACACCTGCAATCCGGCTTGAAATGGGCGCACCGGAAGTCCCCATCGTCGACTTCGACTTCCGGCCACCCGCGCGGTCAGCGTAGCCGGACGTTTCGGAAGCTTGCGGTTAGTCCTGCGTAGCTCCGTCGTCGTCAAACTCAGCAGGCCGTGATTCCACTGACCGGATACTGTGTACTATATGAGAGAAGAAACAGCTGGTCTTTCGTAGCTGGTCTTTCGCTGCAGGGTTCTGAATCTTGGGATGAATGGACGCACGGGCCTCCACTATGGCACTTCTTTCCACCCGCCGCGGTGGCTCAGTGGCCAGGGCACTCGGCTACTGATCCGGAGTACCCGAGTTCGAACCCGACCGCGGCGGCCGCATTTCGATAGAGGCGAAACGCTCAGGCGCCCGTGTGCTGTACGATGTCAATGCACGTTAATAATAATAATAATAATAATAATAAGAAGAAGAAGAAGAAGAAGAATTGGTTTCGGGGGAAAGGAAATGGCTCAGTATCTCTCATATATCGTTGGACACCTCAACCGCGCCGTAAGGGAAGAAAGGAGGGAGTGAAAGAAGAAAGGAAGAAAGAGGTGCCATAGTGGAGGGCTCCGGAATAATTTCGACCGCCTAGGGATTTTTAACGTGCACTGACATCGCAAACCACACGGGCGCCTTAGCGTTTTGCCTACATAAAAACGCAGCCGCCGTCTAGAACAATGTCAACGCCAACGAACACGGTGAACGCCGACATCTTTCGCTTTGCATATCCTGGATTAGCTGAGCTAATCCACATTAATTTCTATTAAATTGCTTGTACAATGATGCTATTACAGCTTTCGCTTTAAAACAAGGAAAAGCGAGGCAGATGCTCCTTCGCACTGGCGTCCCAAAGCATGTAGTCTACAGACCATCGGTGTGGGAACGCCGACAAGGAGAGGCACAGTTTCATTGAACTCCGGTCTATGAGCTCCATGGTTGCATCCCACCCTAACGAAGCGACCACGGAGCTCACAGACTGGCGTTCATTGAAACGGAGCAACGAGTGTCATTAGCATGTTGTCTTGGAACGCCGACTGCAGGCACAGAGCAACCCATGCAGAGAGATGACAGTGCCAGGATCAAAGGCCTGGTTCGCCGGTCCAGAGGCTTCATCAGTCAACGGTGCAAGGCTTATTGTACGCACACACGCACGACCAAGCAGCATGTTGAATCGCGTCTGCTAAGGCATCGTAGTATGTCGTGACCAAAAGCGTGCGTGTTCGCCTACTGGTCATAGTGTGTGTTATCTAGAGAGGTGTTGAAAGTTTGTTCACAGCCAAAACAGTTGCAGAAAAGACTTTTGGCCCACTGTCACCTTGCAAGTTAAACTGCATGTGCGTTTATTGAATCTCTCACGATTGGCCCTTTACGAGCGCTAACAGCCGGATACAGTGGGCATGCTAACTTCCACTACGGCTACCGTTTAGTAATATAGCATCGTAGCGGAATACTTCCAAGCCTTTCAGTCAAATTAAGTAGCTTAAATATGGTTACGCGGACAATTCTATGAGGGCATCTGTGCTCTGGAAAGCAGAGTTTGCATAAAGGAACTATGATCCTCTAAAACAGCATTATGGACGCCGGTTCCTATTAGGTCTAGCGTACAAGACGGAGCTATAGATGGAGCACTGGTTTACTCGGTAACCAAACAAGTCCTTACTTTAGTAATAGTTGGAATACCAAATACACTAGACGAAAATATTGCCAAATTGATCGGGAGTAGGTGGTGGCTTGTGCCAGGGTAAGAACAGAAGTAAAGAATGCGGAATTAGGACTCTATGAAAAGCGTGACGTTAGGATGCAAGCGAAACTAAGACACCATCAAACGTGGAACACAAAATCCCTGCCCAAGCAATGTCGCAAGCTATTCGACTATAGAATCAGTCCGTCGGCAGGCCCCGCAGGTGTGCGACCAGGTGAAAACAGGTAAATCGCCGAACAACTCTCCTCTGGTCTTCGCACACCGGCAGCGGAGGGTGTCCGTTCAGTCTGGCTTCTCAGTAGACCTTCTCATGCGCTTGGGCTTGAGGTAAGCACCGTGGAAGAAGACCGCGAAGAGCACCAAGTAAGACATATACATGAACATGGCGAGCAGCGCGGTGCGCTCCGAGATGGCGCACGACGCACCGCCACGCTTGTAGGTGAAGAAGCCCAGGCCGGTGACGTAGGCGCCCATCAGCATCTGGACGATCTGGAGCGGGGTGACGCAGACTCCGGTCCAGCGCGGCATGCGGACGCCGAACGAGCGCAGCGCGAAGTAGGAGTACATGAGCGAGTGGACCACGTAGTTCATGACCACGTACCAGCGCGCGGGCGCGATGTGCTGCTGGTAGAAGTACCAGGAGAACACGAGCACCGTGACGTGGTGGTACCAGTGGAGGAAGATGCGCTCCCTCTTGCGCAGGATGATGAACACCGTGTCGCCCAGCTCGGGCACCTTGCTCAGCACGAACATCCAGGTCCAGAAGCCCGAGACGCGGTCGTGCTCGATGTACGAGTTGTTGCACACCGAGTGGGAAAAGCCGAACTCGCGGAGCACGTGGACCAGCTCGGGGATGGTGCGGCAGGCGCCAACAACGCTGAAGGCGGACAGCAGGACGTTCCAGGCCTGCAGCAACCGCGTCAGCTCGAACGCCGGCCGCTGCGCCATGTAGGCCTGGCCGCCGAACACCACCAGCATGTACAGGCCCACCCAGTAGACGGAGGTGTGCCAGTTGCGGTTCATCCACAGCCTGTTCTGGTCCTTGTCGAAGTTGACTTCGAAGTCGAACTCGAAAGAGTAGCTGGACTTGATGTTGAGCGCGTTCAGCGGGACCTCTACGTCGACGGTACCCATGGTGCGGCTGCTGCTGCACGAGACGCTGTCAAGCACGGCACGTCCGTCACAGTGCTACCACACAACGCGGTAGCAAGAAACTCGTTGTGCACGTCCTGTGCAAGAAACAGGCTGGAACGAAGAGGTGGCTCTTGCGATTGGGGTGCAGGCGAGGACGCTATAGTCGCGCTCACATCAGCCGTGGCCGAAAGCGGCCGAATGAACCGACGAATGTTCACTGCGCTGCGTGCTGCCTTCTTCAGAGCCTGGGGCCAAATGCACGTGAAGAAGTCTGCGGTGTCCAGGTGGCGCTGCAGTAGCTTGCCTTTTCTATACTAGGAGCTGCCGGAGAAGATTTTTTTATCAGAAAATGAAAGACGCAGTAAATGTCTCACTTCTTGGTGGACACCTCAACCGCACCATGAGGGAGGGGTGTGAGGTGCAGTGAATAGAGTGGAGAAGGGGTGGTCCACTGCCGCCACTGCGTACTTGTCATGGTCCGGGTATGCTGCGGCGTCAACATAAACCACGTTCGGGGAATTGGCTAGGCGTCGGCGTAGGCAGGATATTCGCGCTCGTCGTCTGCCTGTGTGAACGTTTTTAAGCATATGTTTCGGTATCGGGGCCACGCTGATGTGTTTCCTGGTCAACCAAGCTGGACGAGCTATGCTATGCCAAGCAGGCACAGTTGCGGACGTCCGCGCACTCTATAGGTGCTCAATCCTCTCTTGAAAGAAGGAAAAAAAATTCGCCGCAGTGGAGGGCTGATTTCGACCACCTTGGTTCTTTAAATGCCCAAACATTATATATTGATCATCAGCAACGAAACCCGGCGGCGTTGACCAAGTGGTACCGACACATGACGACTTCACCGTGGTCTCGCATGCCATCGGCAGTAAACCATAAGATCGCAATGGGTGCTCATAAGCAATGAAGCAAAGACATTAGACGAGCCAGTGGTAGTTATAGTGATAGTGATATAATAGTATACAGCTTAAAAAAAAGAACAGATGTTAACACTCAGCCATGGTTCGCGGCGTACTGTATTACTCCGCTAGCCAATCACAAAAGTAAAAGAAATCAGCTTTTTAATCTTAAGCTTTATTAAACAAGCCACGTATCAAAATTCTAGAGCTTATAACGTTATTCTTGTGATTAGCTTCTCGTTTAAGTGACAAGACAAGTATTAACAACGGACTACTTTTTGTTGTGGAGGAATTCTGTGCTGCGGTCCCGAATGTGGGCGGTGCTTCTCTGCAGAAGTGCAGGCCGTTCGAGCTGTACAGTGTAGGCTGTACGAGCACTACTACTACTACTACTACTACTACTACTACTACTACTACTACTACTACTACTACTACTACTACTACTACTATCACTGCAGACTTGAGTTGTATCCAACTATAGTCAGTGATAGTGGTAATTTCGGAATGATAAATGACGTTAATAAATAATGGTTTGGGTTAGTAATGACAATGGCAATGATAAAGGCCTTTAGGTTCAAGGTTCTAGGTTGATGGCCTTTAGGTCAACGGCCTTCAGAGTGAAAACCTTCAAGGTAAATGTCCTCAGGGTACAGGCTGTACTGTAGGAAAACAGAGCAAAAGCACAGGACTAAGAAAGACAGACAGACTCGAGCGCTCAGTACAGGCCTTTAGGTGAAATGCCTTTACAAAACAGGCTGTACAGAGTACCTGGACTGGGTAATATTCTCTCTGGGTAATACAATGCGTAAAAGTAATTAACCTTGTAACGGTGGCTCAGTGGTTATGGTGGTCGCCAGCTGACCCGTATCAGCAGCCGATTGCGATCCAGGCGAAATGTGCGATGTCAGTGCACGTTAAAGATCCCCAGGTGGTCGAAATTATACCAGAGCCCTCCACTACGGCACCTCTCTTCCTTTCTTCTTTCACTCCCTGCTCCGGAATAATTTCGACCACCTGGGGATCTTTAACGTGCGATGTCAGTGCACGTTAAGGATCCCCAGGTGGTCGAAATTATTCCGGAGCCCTCCACTACGGCACCTCAGCCTTCCTCTCTTCTTTCACTCCCTCCTTTATCCCTTCCCTTACGGCGCGGTTCAGGTGTCCAACGATATATGAGACAGATACTGCGCCATTTCCTTTCCCCAAAAACCAATTATATAATTATATTATATATATTCATCCCTTTCCTTACGGCGCGGTTCAGGTGTCCAGTGATATATGAGACAGATACTGCGCCATTTCCTTTCCCCCAAAACCAATTATTATTATTATTAAATGTTCGAGGCCCGTCTACACTGTGATGTCAGTGCATGTTAAAGAACTCCAGGTGCTCGAAATTATCTGGAGAACACTACGGCGTTTTTCATAGCTGAGTGCCTTCGGAACGTTAAACCCCATAAAACAAGCAAATTAGCTCTGTAATTTCCACACGGGGTCGTTTTGTGGAGTAAATTTCTTCAACATTTTCCGCAAGAAAAAGGGGGTCTATTGCCGTTTTCCAATAGAAACTTTCTTACTTGGAGGAGCTCATTAAATGCGTCCCTCATGTCAGAACCAGAAATAAAGGATCTAGGTTTACGCGCGTTGAATCATTGACATGTAGCTGCAAACAAATACTCCGTTCACAAAATGGCTGAAACGACCGAACGCAAACGTGTTTTTTTTTTTATTGAGCAAGCGAGGAGCGGGCATCGGCGTGTGGGAAATGTTTGTGACGTCACCAATGGAGTGTAGTGCGTGTGCGTGTGTGTTTGTGTGTATGCTTGTAGAAATCTGCTGAACAGAGGGGGAGGAAAGCGGCGTACTTTAAAATTGACTTGCTCGCAAACGAAACGTCACAGGGGAGTTATTTTTTCTTTAGCGAACAAGGGGGGGGGGGGGGGATGCAGATTTAGACGATCATGGGAGCAAGAGTTGCACTATGTGAAGCTCGAAAAACTCCCGCTGTGGCCGTTTAATAGCTTTTCGCGTAATAACAACAAATGGAAGATTTTAACGTAGTTAAACCGAGTAGATGTGCGAAAGCATGAACCCAACCGCGGCGGCTGCGTTTTTATGGAGGCAAAACGCTAAGGCGCCCGTGTGCTGTGCGATGTCAGTGCACGCTAAAGATCCCCAGGTGGTCGAAATTATTCCCGAGCCCTCCACTACGGCGCCTCTTCTTCTTCCTTTCTTCTTTCACTCCTTCCTTTTATCCCTTCCCTTACGGCGCGGTTCAGGTGTCCAACGATATATGAGACAGATACTGCGCCATTTCCTTTCCCTAAAAACCAATTATTATTATTATTATTATTATTATTATTATTATTATTAGTATTATTATTATTATTATTATTATTATTATTATTATTATTATCTTTAACGTACACTGACATCGCACAGCACACGGGCGCCTTAGCGTTTTTCCTCCATAAAAACGCAGACCGAGACAAGATGCATGTTCGGTGTTGGTGAGCGTATGAGTGCTTTTGCAGTAACTTTGTCCACCGCAGGCATAAATTACGCTGTGAACGCGAGCACAGCAAAACGGAGTCACGTGCTTTCGACCTTACCTTTATTTACTCGAATTTTTTTATACGTACCTGGTAGGAAGAAGCGCCATTATCTTGCGCGTACACGCCCGCGTTTATCAATCCTGCACGCTATATACAGATTCGGCCGGCATTCCTTCGAGTGCGTCGAACCCTCGCTGCGTGGGAAAATTCTGTTTTTCCCTTTTCCGCGTTCGATCCAGAGCTCCGTCGCTACCGTGAACGCGTAAAAGACGCGTGACCTCGGCAGCAAGACCGACTGGGTGCGATGCGTGCCCGACTTACATGCAGGGCCACGGCAATTATTCCATTCTATTCCTTTCTTTATATTATTTGCTATTCCTTCTGTTTCTTTCTGCGCGTGTGCTCTCATTTCAAGCTTTTTTGTCCGCCTCCATGCTTCGGCCCCATTGGGAAGTTTCCAGTTCTACTCCACTTTCATTCTATTTCTATCCGAGTTCCAATTCCATTCTAATTCTATCCGAGTTCTATTTACCCGCCGCGGTGGCTTCAGTGGTCAGGGCGCTCGGCTACTGATCCGGAGTTCCCGGGTTCCAACCCCACCGCGGCGGCCGCGTTTCGATGGGGGGTGAAACGCTAAGGCGCCCGTGTGTTGTGCGATGTCAGTGCACGTTAAAGATACCCAGGTGGTCGAAATTGTTCCGGAGCCCTCCACTACGGCACCTCTTTCTTCCTTTCTTATTTCACTCCCTCCTTTATCCCTTCCCCTACGGCGCGGTTCAGGTGTTCAACGATATATGAGACAGATACTGCGCCATTTCCTTTCCCAGAAAACCATTTTTTCCGAGTACTATTTCCACTCTCTTCATTTCGATTGTGATTATATTCATTTGTACCTGGTGCAGTTGTAAGTACTTTAGTCCTATACAACTTAACAACGAAGCTGCTTTTCCCCGTCAAAGGACCCTTTTCCAGCCAATGGCGTCGGCCGATTCTCATGACCCTGCTAGTGGGACAAAGCAGAGAGTGGTAGATGAAAGGGGGATAATCCTTTCCCTCTGTGGTCGTGGGCAGACCCCTCTCTCCAGTGTGGCACCGCTCCCTGCTTTGTCACGCTAGCAGGATCATTAAGAATCGGCCGACGATATTGGCTGGAAGAGGGTCTTTTGATGGGGAAAAGCCGCTGCATTCTTGAGTTGTGGGACCAAGCAGGGTGGGTATCCGACTATTGTACTATTACTGGTTATCATTTCGTATTTTCCCGCCTTTGATGACGTCACACCATTTCTACCAATCGCGAGTTTTGTGAGGCTTCCACGGCAACGCCGGGGCTTCGTGATAGCGACGGAGGAAGAGGAGGAGGAGGAGCCCTCCCAGCACGCAAAACACTGTTTTGCTGGGTTCGAGAGGAAGGTCAGCCCGTCCGTCGGTCGGTCGTTTCCGGACGTGTGCGCATAAAAATGATGCGGCAGTTCGGATGCACAGTTTGGGTGGCACACGCAGCCGGGAATTCCCGGGGTGCAGTGGCGGAAGTCCCGAATAGCGGAGCGGTCTCTCTGCTATACAGGAACGCATTTTTTTCTTTCTATTTCCTACGTTTTCCAACTACAGCGGGCACGCGATTTGGATGTCGACTGTGGGAAGCGCGGTGATGATGGCCACTTAGCGCCCCTTACAAAAATCCCCGCCGCCGTCTCCGCCTCTTATTCAAAGCCCTTCCTTCTTCACCCTTCGAGAGCCTCCGGTCGGGCTTCTTTCTTTCTTCGTTTGTTCCTTCTTCATTTCTTTCTTTTGTTTTTCTCTTTGCTTCGTTCTTTCTTTCCACAGCGCACGTTCAGAGAGAGAAGAGTGCACGGGTAACGGAGATACGTGACCTTTCGTCTTCTGCATCGCTGCCGAAAGGAAGGACGGAATTCCAGGCATATAGTATATGCCTCGCAGTACTACGCGTAAGGCTGGGTGGCGGAACCAATGCCAGAATGTGTGGTCGCGACCGAAATAATGCCTATACATCTCTTCCTTGCCGAAGCTTTAAATCTAGTCTTCTGGCCGGACGTTTCCTCCGCAGTTTGTCGCTGACTTGGCGCTTTGCATTGTGCGCCTCATTCTTTGTCCGTCGGGCGCACAATTGGTCCGATTTTATCTCCTTCGTTCAAAGGGAGATAACCGCAGGAGAGGAAGGGAGGGGGGGGGGAGGGGAGTGTTTATCCGCTCCGGTGAGTCGAAAAAACGGTGATTTCAGCTTAGAGCTGTAGATTTAAATGAAGGAGACGGATAAAGTGCACGCATATATCCCTTTCAAAGGCATCTTCCCGAAGGCGTATACCCTGAAAGTCTTCCGTCAGTTTAGTTCCGTCGGTGTCTGCTGAGAATAGCAGCTCAAAGGGGAGGGTGAAAGAGGGATAGGGGCTGCCTTTCAGCTCGGTCCAACAGCGTCAATATAGGGGCTCGATTGTTTCATTCTTTCAGGTGTGGAACTTTTCGCACTTTTTTTTTTCGAGACAGTTCGCTTCCTTTTAAGGGCTCGCGAGCTGTCCTTTGGAATTTCCTGCTGAATAATGCATTCCAGTTTGATGTAGGGGCGCTTAATTGCTATAAATATTTATTTATGCATAGTATAATAGTGCAGCTCCGCTTAGGGGCTGTGGAGAAAGATCAGGTTTCATGATATGGGAAAAAAAATGAAATCAACGAAGTCGTTACAATACAAAAATTCGCGTACCAATCACAACGGTCAACAATAAAAGATATAAATGAGAAGAATGCAAAAAGAAAACTTCCACTGCTACCCAATAAGTACGAGTTTGGGCCGTTGATTTTTGATCCTTTTAGGGCGTAGTTGTATTTTCTATATAGACAAGTAAGAATCGACCGTGGCGTTTTCTCGAGCTATACCATCGATGCGCAGCTCGAATGCTGAACCAGACCTCAGGTCATATTGGTCGCTGATCTACTAGTCTAGATTAACTCAAAAAGGACTAGCCAGGTGGTGGTCACAGTTGCAATGACCGTACGGAGACTATTTTTCTCCGGCTACGAGTATTTCACAGAGATCTGCTCGGTTTTTCCTCGGGCGCATGACTGCACTCAGGGGGACACTAACTACAGTTATCGCCAAATCAGAAAGCAACCTAAGGGGGGGGGGGGGGGGGCGTTGCGTCTTGGACTCAGTTACCAATAGTAAAGAAGCAACTGCTCTTTCAGGGATTCACGATAACAGGTTGCAGTAGCAGTACAGCCGAACCACGTTATAACGAAATGGTTTATAACGAAATAACGGATATAACGAAGTAGTGACGATTCCCCCTGTAACTCCGTCAACACGGGTTGTAAGCCTATAAAGAAGTATTCACCGGGCCCCTTCAACTTTCTTATAACGAGGTTCAACTGTAGTAGTAGTCGTACTGGAAGTGGTAATAGTATAAGTGCAATAGTGATGAAATGATAGTGGAAGCAGCGGTGATAGTGAGGACTGCAATTGTTTTGTACTAACAATGTATAATATAACTACGCAACAAAAGTTGAACAGACAAGAGTAGGCAAATGAGGGGCTCGTTTTGACGTACATGGGGAATACATTAAGTTGCATATTAGTAACAAAGGTGATAGCAGGGTTTGAAATGTTGACGCAGAAGTCGTAAGAGTAGCGTCAATAATAACACTAGTAGTAGTGCCCGCAACAGTCGTAGCCTATCCGTAAGGTGCCATAGGTATCAGTAGCACTCGGGAAATCAGGAGATATCCCTCTAACATCGCCCCGCGACCATCCTGTCAGCCGACACGGTCGCGTCTCTCCTTTATTCAGAGACAGACGCACCCCGTTCTGTCTTTCCCAGCGGCATACCCGCCGCATCATCGCCTTCTTTCGTCGGCCCATAGGCGCCAGCGCGCCAGCAGCGCACGCCGACACTACAGCGCAGCTCAGTGCAGCGTTTCCGCGTCGCGCTCTTTTCTTGCCGCTAGGTCGGCCGCCGCCGGCCCGCGCAGATGACCCGGAACGAACCATACGCGAGCCTCTGTCCGTGCACTGCCTGCGTCTGCGCGGCGGCCAACTCTTCTTCCTTGCATGGCCAGCCAGGCCTGCGAGGGAGCAGCCTCTATTGAAAACCTCCTCTCCCCTTCTCCTAGCTGTGTTGTATAGCCTCTAAGAAGGAAGGAGGGTAGAGGAGCGCCCCTCCCCCTTGTGTCTTTCATGAAACCCCCCCTCCGTGAGGCCTTCTGTAGCGGCTCCTTCTAATGGCCGAAGAAGACTCGCGGCGGCTCTTCGGCGGCGGTCACTTCCTACACGACTCCGGTGTGCGCCCACAATGGCACGAGCCTTGGCCGCTTGCGCGGGGTTCATATATAAATATAACGCTCCGTGCCGCGCGGGGCGTTTGTCCTGCAAGTCTCTTTTTCTCCCTTTTTCGGCAACAACGGTTATCCTTTGAAGAAAAAGGAAGACTGAAAAGGGCGCAATTTTGTCTCTTCGCTTGCTGCCTTTTTTGCTCGGCAGGGTCGGGACCGAGAAGTGGCCTGGTGGAAGCGGTAGTAGACCTTGGTCTGCTTACTATGACTGAGCGCGTGGCGAGATAGTTCATTTCTACGGTTTCTCAAGCTTATGATGGTGCGGTTGGTGTGGTCACAAGTTGTGGTTATTCTCTGACCTGATCGACTGACCAAAGTAGCTGCGTTTCTTTAGGCGGCCCCCTGAAGGTGTTCGGGAAAGATTCCGCCCATGTTTTATATGGATCACTTGGCTGAGGTTGAAATAGTTGTTAGCTAATGGCGGGACCGGTCCTGGAGTAACTGCTGCGTTTTAGCGGAATGTTCGATGCCGTTCGTGGGCCGTGGGAGCGCCCGTAGTTCGTTTGATGTCACACCGCGAGAGTGCGGCTGCACTGAGTAACTGGTGCAAGTCTCGCACTTCGTTGCTGCCTTTCGTCGTGTCGTCGTCATTCAGGAAAATTACGAGAGGAAAAGAAACACACACACACACACACACACACACACACACACACACACACACACACACACACACACACACACACACACATATATATATATATATATATATATATATATATATATATATATATATATATATATATATATATATATATATATATATACATACATACATACATACATACATACATACATACATACATACATACATACATACATACATACATACCGCCACGGTGGCTGAGTGGCTATGACGCTCGGCTGCTGGCCCGAAAGACGCGGGTTCGATCCCGGCCGCGACGGTCGAATTTCGATGGAGGCGAAATTCTAGAGGCCCGTGTACTGTGCGGTGTCAGTGCACGTTAAAGAACCCCAGGTGGTCGAAATTTCCGGAGCCCTCCACTACGGCGTCCCTCATAGTTTGAGTCGCTTTGGGACGTTGAACTCCCATAAACTATACATACATACATACATACATACATACATACATACATACATACATACATACATACATACATACATACATACATACATACATACATACATACATACATACATGCCGCCACGGTGGCTGAGTGGTTATGGCGCTCGGCTGCTGGCCCGAAAGACGCGGGTTCGATCCCGGCCGCGATGGTCGAATTTCGATGGAGGCGAAATTCTAGAGGCCCGTGTACTGTGCGGTGTCAGTGCACGTTAAAGAACCCCAGGTGGTCGAAATTTCCGGAGCCCTTCACTACGGCGTCTCTCTATAGCCTGAGTCGCTTTGGGACGTTAAAGCCCCATAAACCAAATAAACCAAAACATACATACATACATACATACATACATACATACATACATACATACATACATACATACATACATACATACATACATACATACATACATACATACATACATACATACATACATACATACATACATACATAAGCGGTAAGTGGCACATACATGTCCCAGAATACATTGATGTGGTAATGTCGTCGCAGCAAATAATAATAAAAAAACAATTGGCTGCATCATTCGAGAATGCTGAAACGGAGCTGGTCTTCGAGTTCGAGCGCGCTTTTTTTATTACCGCCGACGCTTATCTGACTGTGTGCGGTGGGTTACGCGCCAACCAGGTTCCATTCCCGCCGCGGTCTCGCTCCGTTCGAGCGTCATTTGCACCTCGCGCAATAAAACGGCGTTTGTGTGCGCGAGCGGTCACGTGACCACTCTCGCCGCGTCCGCTTGCGCATTTAACGCGGCCGTGCTCTATGGTGAGTGTGTGTGTACCGGTTTCGCTCGTCCTTGCATGGATGAAACATGCCAGGCGTGTCCTCTCCCACCGCGGCCATCCGCGGACGCTCGGGGGTTGTACCGTGATTATACGGATGTAGGGCCTAGTGCACTTCCGGAAACGCCCCGCCCTCGACATTGCATGTACCCTCTGCCTGCTCAATGGCCGGATTTCCTGTATCGTGGCTTCAAACCAGGGCATATACTCGCACTTATCAAGGTCACATGAAACGTAAACCGAGTGTATGGTGTTGGTCCAATCTTTAGGGGAATCAACCAAGGTGGAGCTGCATTTGCAATAAGGGTGTAGTTACTAATTAGCATTAATTAAGATGTGAACCCGCGTACAGCCACACTGAGGCCAGCAAGGGCTTTAAGTGACAGTAGAACGAGCCCGATTTTTTTTTTTTTTTACTGTAACGCAGTAGGAAAGAATGAATCAAGCGCGCCAGAAATACGTCAAAATGTTTTGTCGATTCGTCGTAACGACTGACTTTTCTGGAGTATTTTTCTCGAGTATTTCTTGAGCCCCTCTCTAAACAAATATTCGACCGCAAATTTCCCCTCAGCCAAAGACACGTAAAGCACTTGGCCGCAATTGGTCGGTCTTACGACGGAGAGAATCCGGTACACAATACAAAGGCACAGCAAAAATGCGGCTAGGCCTATCCAGCAGCCGAGTGCGACCGCCGAAATGGTCCCCTCCCACTCCGTTTTTGTCCGGTGCTGATCCCTTTCTCCGGGACCCCCTCCTCTCCCGTGGCTCCCGATTGTCTTCTCGCGAGGTCTCGTTTGCGTGCAGAGCGTCCGCATAGCTCCCGCTTTGTCCTTGGACTAGAACGCGTCCCGCCGGCGCTCCGCTGCAGGCTCCGTCGTAGCGCCAGAACCGTGCAGCACTGGTGACGGTACGCAGCTGGCGTTAGGCTGCAGTGCTGAGCCCAGTTCGCAAAGCTCACTAAAGGAACGAGTAGTTTGAGCAACACCTTTGCTGCATACTTTGTTATTAATGCGTGAGCGTCACTTGGCTCATGCGTGGCGTCCACGGAAAGTGTGTACAGAAAGTGTGTACACGTGGCCCAGTGGTCTGAGCATCTGCAGCGCATGCGGGAGGTGCGTGGTTCGATCCCCAGTGCCGCCGGCCACCCACCGGTGAGGCAATGGGTACAAGCTTTCCCCTGGTCTGGTGCTCGGCTTATTTGGGGTGAAATGCTTGGAAAATGGGTCTCTGATCCCACCTTGAGTAATCGAAAATACCTTGTGCCACGGCGCTCTTTGGCCACAGATGCCCTTGGGCCATAAAAATCCATCATCATCAGAAAGTGTGAACAGAAAGTGTCGACACTTACCCGAGCTTATTCGAGTTACTTGGGAACTCGGTTATTTGGTAGTAACTCGGGTAAGTTAGGAGGATCGCCACGCAAGCTGCAGCCAATAGGAGGAAGCTCAGGGGACTTAGGAGGAGCGTTGCGCCAGCTGCGCGAGAAGTTGCTCGGGTAAATGACTAAGAAAACAAAACAAAATGACTAAAGAATGACTAATTCTGACTAAAGAAAGAAAGAAATGACTAAAGAAAAGAAAACAAAATGACTAAGACCGCTGCGCCACTGCGCTGGTAGTCGTATGAAGGAGGACTTGCCGCCGTCTATGAACGTTCAGTACAAAATGACTAATTCTTCATACATGGTCATTAACCCACGAAGCTCCCAACGCTGTGTCGTTTGGTGAGCAATGCTAAAGTAAATTACACAAACCACAATTGCACAAAAGGAAAGAGCAGTAGTGTACAATGATGTGTGTGTGGGGGGGGGGGGGGGTAAGGGTGTGTGTGAAAGAAGACGAAAGCCACAGAAACCTAGGATCAAAAATGTTTTTATAATTCATCCTTTTTTTAAATTTGTACTATTGGTCAATGGAGATTATTTGTGAATTTTATCGCTTAAAGATAATTGATTAGAAAAGCAGAAGAAAAAAAAACAACCGCACGCCGCCGGTGGGAACCGAACCCACGACCTCCGAATAACGCGTCCGGTGCCCTTCCAACTAAGCTACGACTGTCAGATCTCTTGCTTTTGGTGGGTATTTTAAGTTTACGTGTGACCTAACCTTGGCAGATTCACCAGCGCCACCGTCGTCCGTAAGCGGCGGACGTAGTACGTCCTGTATTACCGCGAGTGCCACGTAGGAACGTGGTCGAACTGTGAGGGCGGAAGCTATGTGAGAACACTCTTATACTTCCTATGGCATCAAGGCTGCCAGAACCGAGGCCCTCGTTAAGCAGTTAAGCAGACGTATGTGTATGTATATATACACATACATACACAGGAGAAGTACATATTTGCATTTCTGTCCTTCAATAAATTCAGTTGTTAGTCAGCGCTTGCCTCGTCAATATTCCGCCCTTGTTGCTCTGTTCCCCTACAATGGATGCATACCAACTCAACCAAATTTAAGCTTTATTCGCGAAGAGGCTCCTGAAACGTTGCTCCTGCTATACTGTAACTCTAGCTCCTGCTTCGAGGTAATAATAATAATAATTGGTTTTTTTTTTTTTTTGGGGGGGGGGGGTGGATGAAATGGCGCAGTATCTGTCTCATATATCGTTGGACACCTGAACCGCGCCGTAAGGGAAGGTATGAAGGAGGGAGTGAAAGAAAGAAAAATGGGTGCTCTAGTGGAGGGCTCCGGCATAATTTCGACCACCTGGGGATCTTTAACGTGCACTGACATCGCACTTCGAGGTGAAGCTTACTTTTTCTCCTTGTCAAGAACGGGTCTATATCCATTCCTCCTGTTCCCTCTAAGTATGACATATACTGTAGTACATCTTAACTGCCTCCGTAACTCTGCTGCTGAACATTGCCCTAGCCTAGCCAGCGCTGCACGGTACTACGGAGGCCAAGTCGGGTAGCGTACGGAGAGCGGCTCCAGTTGAGCATATATCACATGTCCGCGCGCGCCGAGCGGTGGCGGTGCTGGTGCGAGCTGGTCCAACCTCGACCCACTCCGGGCCTCGCTACATTTCAGAGCCACCAAAAGCGCGCTCACCGACGCCGCATGCATGCGCGGCGGAGAAAAGAGCCAGGGGACAGAGGACGCGAGGGCGCGTTTTTGTTTCGGCGCGCACGGCGCGGTTCAGGTGTCCAACGATATACGAGACAGATACTGCGCCATTTCCTTTCCCCAAAATACTAATTAATAATTAATTAATAATAATTGGTCGAGCATTCATCACATGCATGCCTGTCTAGAGCTTCGTAACTACCGGTCGACGTATAAACTTTTACAGGGATGTCGTCACACGTACAGGTTCGACAGAATGAAGTGAAAGGCATTTCCAGCGTCCCTCTTTACTCTCCCGGATAAAAATGGTCTATAGACAGTTTATAGACTTCTTATAGACTCTATTGCCTACCTATAGATATTCTCTTTCGTCTATTTATAGTCTATAGACTGTCTGTATGATTTGTGTTGCCTATAGACTGTTCTCTAAGGTTTGTCTATAGAGGGTCTATAGACTTGATACACTGAAATCTATGGACAGTCTATAGACTGCATAAAGAAATTTTTGTACGGGCTGCTCCATCGTCACGGCGCCACGTCCCCGCCAGCTGCACGGTACTCCGGTACTCCGGTAACGGTAAAACGGCACATGGTATGCTAAATGTGTCTATTTTTGGGCCTTTTGTATCTTGTAAACGCTCAGTTTTAAGTGCAGTAGTGTATTTCTTATTAGAACGTTGTGATATTTCGGTACAGGTAAACTTCAACTTATCGTCTGTGACCTGAAGGACTGTATGACGATAACAGGGTCGGCGCAATGTACTACCGTAAACGGAAAAACCGAATACTGCCTATACGGCGTTCTTCCAGAAGATTTTCGTGACCCGTCAGCGATAAGCCGCTGTTAGAGTCCCCTTGTTAGAGTCCCATCGTGACAGTCGTCCCCTGCAGCACGGTACTTAGTTGCAGACGAGAGAGACCCGCACCCTTCTCCGCTTATTGCTGCAACGCTTAATCCCCTCCGCTCTCGCAGTCAAGTCGGCATAATGCGTGCAGCGCGTGCTCGGTCGCATCTGAACGAAGGTCAGAGACCACCCGAGCGCTGAGGAAACGCCTCGCGTCGACGAGGGGGGACAACGGCAGCCGAACGAGGGCGCGCGCGTCGCTTGTGTCCCAAGCCTAATCCCGCCGCCGCGCTCCGCAATTACGCCATTAGCGTTACGTCACTTTTGCACAGGTCGGAGGGGTGAGCGGCCACTGTAAACAAAACACGAGGGTCGGGATTGTATACGTCGAGGCGAGGGAGGTATGTGTGTGGCTCGGCTGCTTTGCGAGCACAGCAGCTGTGCTGTAGACGTGCCCACTGTTCAGCAACTTAAGACGCTTGAAGTGAAGGTTTGAAGGAACGTTCAACCCGCCGCGGTGGCTCAGTGGTTAGGGCGCTCGGCTACTGATTCGGAGTTCAGGGTTCGAACCCGACCGCGCTGGCCGCGTTTCGATGGAGGCGAAACGCTAAAGGCGCCCGTGTGCTGTGCGATGTCAGTGCAGGTTAAAGATCCCCAGGTGGTCGAAATTATTCCGGAGCCCTCCACTACGGCACCTATTTCTTCCTTTCTTCTTTCACTCCCCTTACGGCGCGGTTCAGGTGTCCAACGATATATGAGACAGATACTGCGCCATTTCCTTTCACCCGCCGCGGTGGCTCAGTGGTTAGGACGCTCGACTACTGATCCGGAGTTCCCGGGTTCGAACCCGACCGCGGCGGCTGCGTTTTTATGGAGGAAAAACGCTAAGGCGCCCATGTGCTGTGCGATGTCAGTGCACGTTAAAGATCCCCAGGTGGTCGAAATTATTCCGGAGCCCTCCACTACGGACCTATTTGTTCCTTTCTTCTTTCACTCCCTCCTTTATTCCTTCCCTTACGGCGCGGTTCAGGTGTCCAAAGATATGAGACAGATACTGCGCCATTTCCTTTTCCCAAAAACCAATTATTATTATTATATTATTTCCTTTCCAAAAAAACCAATTATTATTATTATTATTATTATTATTATTATTATTATTATTATTATTATTATTATTATTATTATTAAGGAACGTATAAAGGGGTTCAGTCATACAGCAGTCAGCAGTCATACAGGCATTGCGGAATCAGGATATAGAAGAGCCTTATGTCAAAATACTGGAAGGTATATATAGCAACTGCACAGCTACTATAGTCCTCCATAAAGCCAGGAATAAAATTCCACTAAGGAAGGGCGTCAGGCAAGGAGACACGATCTCGCCAATGCTATTCAGCGCCTGTTTACAGGAGGTATTACGAGGCCTGAATTGGGAACAGTTGGGGATAAGAGTTAATGGAGAATACTTAAATAATCTGCGATTCGCTGATGACGTTGCCTTGCTGAGTCAGTCAGGAGATGAACTGTAAATCATGATCAATGAGTTAGACAGAGCGGAACGGTAGGCCTAAAAATTAACTTACAGAAAACCAAACTAATGTTCAACAGCCTAGCAAGAGAACAGCAGTTCACAATTGGTAACGAGGTGCTGGAAGTGGTAAAGGAATACGTCTACTTAGGGCAGATAGTGACAGCTGATCCAGATCACGCGAAGGAAATGACTAGAAGGATAAGGATGGGGTGGAGCGCATATGGCAGGTTCTCTCGGATCATGAATAGCAGTTTGCCAATATCCCTCAATAGAAAAGTGTACGGCAGCTGTATATTGCCGGTACTCACCTACGGGGCAGAAACGTGGAGGCTAACGAAAAGGGTTCAGCTTAAGTTAAGCACAACGCAGCGAGCCATGGAAAGAAAAATGATAGGTGTAACCTTAAGATACCGGAGGCGGGCAGAGTGGGCGGGGAAATAAACGCGAGTTAACGACATCCTAGTCGAAATCAAGAGGAATAAAGGAGCTTGGGCAGTGCATGTAATGCGAAGGCAACTTGAGAGCCGGGGCATGAGCTATATTCGAATACAACAGCAGCTTTTCCCCGTCAAAGGACCCGCTTCCAGTCAATGGCGTCGGCCGATTCTCGTGACCCTGTTAGTGTGACAAAGCAGGGAGGGTTAGATGGAAGGGGATGATCCCTTCCCTCTGTGGTCAGGGATAGACCCCTCTGTCCATTGTGGCGCTACTCCCTGCATTGTAACACTAGCAGAGTCATGAGAATCGGACGAGGCATTGGCGTCGTCCGAAAAAAATATATAAATAAATCAATAGTAAACCAATAATAAGTGAACAAGTTACAGTCCGACGTGTTTGGCGGGTTCTGTTGCATAGGTAGCCGGCACAGCTATAGCGCCTATGCTATACGCGTACACAGCCTACCTGTACTCGCGCAAGTGCGGTACACAGCACACATACCCGAAGCGAGCGACGGAGGCAAGACTCCTTCGTTGACTCCGCGTAACGATATACGACACCGATCAATAATCGGGGCGTGCGCTCGCGCTTTTTGGCACGCACCAATTTGTTCCGCCGGCGAAGCGACCGAGGGCCACTTACAAACACGGGACCGATCTCAGCTGGCATCGCCATGGAACATGGAAATTTCGCTTTCAAAGTGTGGAGCGGCAAACTGCCGTTTTATGCGGCACCGAGATTTTTCTTTTTTTTTTCCTCATAGAGAAAGAGAGAGAGTCAGAGGAGCAAGGGGGAAGGGAGGGTGAAGGGGGAAAGGGAACCACGTAGATCACGCAACAAGCAAGCAACGAAGCCTGTTTATGCAGCGACCCCGTGGTGTTGAAGTTCGCTACGCGTACACGACATACGTCTTCCATGGAATCTTCGCTCCGCTCTAGGCTTACTTGCATTAGTACTTCGCAGTTTGTGCATGAGCTCAGTGGGCGAGGAGGAGCGGTGCTGGCGGTAGTATACATCATGAGCGGAAACGCCGTTTCATTTATTTTTTTCTATGCGCTTTTTCCTTGCGCCCTGTACCGCGCGCATACCTCTTTACGCGGAGTATATACGTGCTCTGTGTCCACATACCGGTATCCTTTTCCCACGGTCTTCGGCGTTAGCTTGCGCGAGGAGCGTCGCCGCTTAAGCAGGCACGAGTCCGCGGAAAGGGGCAGTAAATCTGCTTGCGGGTCGGACAAGTACTCATTCTTGACCGGGTCGTGGTGTCCGCTGAAAAGTGGGAGAGCGATATAAGAACATAAGAAGAATTCAAGGGGATGGAAAAAGTAAAGTACAGGCGTGAGCAGCATTAAAGGGACACTGAGGAGAAATTGAAGTTGGCTTGTATCGATAGAATAGCAGCTCCTGATCACAAAAACGCCACTCTTACTGAAAACAAAGCTCTTGTAATGTAGAAAATAGCAAGAACCAGAATACAGGTGTCGCCGCCACAGGCCAATCTCGCAAGTACAAGCGTGATGACTTCCTATAGGAAAAGAGGCGCCACCTTGGAGGAATTTTCCTTACTTCATTGCGGATCGCGAATCTCTGAGGCTGGCAAAGGAACGTTGCGCACCGCACCGCTAGCCGTCAGAAATCACTGAGTCTGCGTTTACGTCACGTATCACGTCACTCCGTTCTGAGACGTCATAAGAGTTGCCGTGGCGTCATAAGAGTTCCCCGAGTTTGAATCAGAGCGGCGGGAAAAACTTTTTCATCTTCGAATCCAAATTTCTTTGAAATAAATGCATCTTTCGCGCCCGGACAAGCGGCAACAAAGCCCTGAAATGCCGAACTATCAGATTTTGCTAACAAAAAAAAAATGATAGAGTTCTCCTCAGTTCTCCATGATTCGTTGTTTGGTGGTCTGTCTGCCGTGTTCGTTCAAGTACGTGTTATTCTCCGACAAGTAGCCTGCTCTCGAAGCTGGATCATCATCGTCATCATCATCATCATCAGCCTGACTACGCCCACTGCAGGGCAAAGGCCTCTCCCATGTCTCTCCAATTCTGTATTTTGCCAGCTGCGGCCACCTATGCCCGCACACTTCTTAATCTCATCCGCCCACCTAACCTTCTGCCGCCCCCTGCTATGCTTACTTTCTCCTGGAATCCACTCCGTTACCCTTAAGGACCAGCGGTTGTCTTGCCTTCGCATCACATGCCGTGCCCAAGCCCATTTCATCTTCTTGATTTCGACTAGGATGTCATTAACCCGAGTTTGTTCCCTCACCCACTCTGCCCGCTTCCGGTCTCTTAACGTTACACCTAACACTTTCCTTTCCATGGCTCGCTGCGTTGTCCTTGACTTAAGCTGAACCCTTTTCGTTAGCCTCCACGTTTCTAAGTGACTACTGGTAAGATGCAGAGATGCTTTTTCTTGAAGGATATTGGCAAACTGCCATTGATCTGCTGGATCAACGAAGCGTCAAAAACATCGCAGTCTCTAAAGTCAGTAAAGAATAGCGGAGTTAAGGAAACTTATCCCCAGATGTTAAATGCGCGATGCGATTCCTTGCTAGCGTTACTACAGGTCAAAAGATTAGAACGCGAGGCATCATTCGGCTAGCT